>NC_074709.1:17124514-17424514 GCF_024334085.1 Lutzomyia longipalpis | reverse complement strand
AAATATTTGATAACCTTTCTATAGCTCTAAAAAAAAAATAGCAAACTCATTAATAAATTGAATGAAATATAAACACGGCAAATATTAACAAATTGATAAGAAAGAAAGACAAATACTGATTAATAAATTGTAAAAATCTCGTTTTTTTATATTATAATTCTGATTCTTAAGTCTAATTTTGTAAATGTTTAAATTTTAAGGATATTTTTTGGAGTACAATCTCCGATAAGAATCTTTGGAGAATCTCTCGCACCACTCTGTAAAACAGTTAGCAATACATATTACAGCATTAGCTACTGTGAGAAGATAAACAGCGTTCTTTGTGGGTGTTTTTCAATGAATAAAGCGACAAGATTGAGGCAGCAATCTTATCGTGGTCTTATGTTTTTACCCTAATCCCCGGGTACCAATGAAGGACGACACCCTCCCCGACATTAATGAGAAATGGGGCGGATTTTGATGTCTTATATACAGCAAAAGGGAGATTTTCTCAGCCTCTGTGCAAACTTTTTTTTTGTAAGTGAGGATGAGAATTGTTTGATCTGCAGTGAAGTGTTTAATTCACACTGACGCTCGAGACTTGGCGGAGATTACGCATCGGAATCGCTCACCCACACACGTGATTACCGATGATGGGGTTTTCTGGAAATTACCGGATTTTGAGTGAGCTTCTACTCTATATCGCTGCTCCACCATCGCGCACTTTCGACTTTTTTCTCCACACATCTCTCTCTCTGCGTCATATGGTGGGTGATGTGCCCTCTGTATGCCTCTGAAATGGCCAATCTCTTGGGCTTGTCAGCCTCAATGTATGCGAGGTTTCAAGGTTTTGTTTAATTCCCCCAAAATGGCACAAAGTCAGATTGTTCTATCCTTTGTATATCATTTGCAACATTATTGGGGATCTATCTACCCCCTGAGCAGTGCCGTGGAATCCCCCAATGACCCACATTTGGGGCAAAACATGCATCCGGGAATGCTTCCGGAAAAAGAGAGCGTGTGAAAAAAAATTGAGGCCATCAACTTACGCGCTCCAGTCGCTGAAAGTATTGTCGGAGAAATGAGATGGGATTCTCAGGTTGTCGTACGCACAGCTGCACGATGCAATTCTTGAGAATCTGCTGAATACTGTGGGTCTGGATGTAGTTCTCGCACTCCCTCAGACTCTGTTCTTCGAGTGAGGAATAATCGGCCATTGCGCTGCAGACACAAAAACATTCACTTTCAGTGTGTTTTCGGCATGTAAATTCATCAAATCCCTCAGAAATACCTTATTTAATACTTACACGCTCGATACAGATTATTTATCACACTTTCAGATACTTCTAATCACGGAAAATCCTCAATTTTTCTTCACACTTGTGCACTGAGATGGTGTAAAAAATATTATTTAGTAAACGTCAAATGTGATTTCCTTAAAATGCGGCAGATGGCGCAGCGGATGTTTCTTTGCGAGAGAAAAACAACAACAATCGATTTTTCTCATCCTCCTCAGAGATTTTCTGAAAAATAGCTTTTTTAACGTGAAAAACCTTGAAAACTCCGCAATATTAGATCCTCAAGGATGTGAAGTTGGACGTTTGCTACTTTTGTATGTGAATCAAACCAAAGATTAGCGAAAAAGGTAGAAAACAAGACGACATGTAGTATTCCTGAAAATCTCATAAACTTCCTGGTTTCATTTTGTCTCTTCCAGAGTTCCTGTGTGTGAATTATGCTAAATAGTGATACATCTCAAGGTGTTTATGCTCCACTTTGTCAAACCATGAGTGATTCAGAGAGTGAAGAAGAGCTTCTACATCGTAATCATCAGCATGCAAGGCTTCAGCCAAAGTCCACAAATGCCGTGAGAACGGCCAGCAATCTGACAAGAATTGAAAATCACTTGATGTTCTCCACCACGGAGATTCTGGGGAACTATACAAATGTCACAGGGAATGAGTACGAAAGGACCAATGGGACATCAACGTGGACCAACACGGTGACCAAGGAGGGTATGTCTGGGAGTAGGAAGGTACTCTTCTTCCTCTCCATTGGGCTTTGCGTCTTCGTTATCGTGGGTTTCCTGTGGCTTCTACCGTGTTCCGACACAGCAACGTGCTCCAGTGGCGAAAAGGGCGCCAAAACACACAATTGGCTACGAGATTATGAGAAGATTGAGCTGAAGGGAGTTATAAATACAGCAGCAGGACTAAAGGGACGTGGCAAAAATCTCATCTTCATGTACAGAAGTGACAGGGTGTTTGTGGAATTTGACGAAGGAGAGCATCATACAAATGGAATCATCTCTCTCATTGGTAGAGGTGGTCAGGTTGGGTGGTACGATGAGATGCCTGAAGAACCAAAGTCAATTGATTGTTCACTGGTGGATGTGAACAAGAATGGACAGCCGGATTGTTTGGTAGTTGGGCAGATGGGACAACTTGGAGCCCTCGATCCCATCTCCGGGGAATGGTTATGGAGCTGGAGGGCAGGAAATGCCTCAAAGATTCCCGAAGACTCCGTAGACTTCCCACTAATCCTGCCCGATTTGAATGGGGATGGCGTTAAAGATCTCCTCCAGATTGGACTTAGCGAGGGAAATCAGCACAATGGTCTAACATTGATCTCTGGTGCCACTGGAAGGATACTAGGGAAAAGCTATACAGTGGCAGAATGCGAATGTATCCATCGTCTGGCCATTGATAGGGATTTCCGAATAACTTTGAGTTGTTGGCGCAATGAGAGCTCAGTGGCATTCAGTAAATCCCTCGAAGATCTCTACCAGATGTGGACAAATACCCCCCTGAGAGCTGAGATACTCACCAAGCCGGAAACAATAGAACAACATCGTCTCCTGGGACAGAGGAAGAATACAGAGAATCAGTACAACATCTACCCGGTAGGAGGGAAGGAGCTAATTGTGGAGAATCGTGGCAAGTGCCCACATCATTGCAATATGACGGTGCGCCTTATCGATGAGAAGCACAATCATGAACTTCTCATTAGAAATGGTTCCGGTGTGTATGGGATGGTGCCCACGAGTCTCAGCCTCAACAGCTCCAGGAGTGCCGTGAGTGGATTCATTATGAAATTCTGGGAATGGACACCAGCTTCGGGAGAATTTTTCGAATCACGACGGCGCCGTGAGTTTCCGGAAGTTGTGCGAAATCACACCCACTCACCGTTGGAACCAATACTGAGGATGCGTGTACTGCGGGAAGTGGTGCTGATGATTCTCTTCAATGCCACCGATACGCGGGTGATCAATACGAGTCAAAATAATATCGTTCAGTTCTGCCTGGAGGAGCATGGCGAGGAGATTTTCTGCCAGCCTGATTTGAATTACCAGGAGAACTCCCTACTCATTGCTGATCTCGATGATGATGGATCGCAGGAGCTGATCTCCTACTACACGACCTTCATCAGTTCGGACAATGAGAAGGAAAATTGGAGACTCATCACCTACGTTCAGCTGCTGCGCCTGGAGTCAGAGCTGGCGAAACTCAGTGACTTTGAGGGTGTCAATTGAAGCCCGCATGGACCAAAGCTGCGTAAGTAAATCCCTATCTCCGACGCTCTATCTCGGATTTGTGGGTGTGTGCTTGATAAGGGAAAAATTCTCGGAATTTTTGTAAAATATATGCCTCCATGTCGCACCATTTTGGCCGATATTTTTTTTATAAATGGGATTTTATCGCTCAAGTCTGAGCGCCAAGAACTGAACTTCTGCTCCCGCTGCATGATTACTTTTCAAGCGTGATTTCTTCTTAAGCCCAGTGAGATATGCCGACCTTTTGACTTTTAAAAATAAACTTTGCTTTTTGTTGTTGCAAGATTAGAGATTTTAATAGCAGGTAGAGAAATATTTATTTTCTACACAAATTCATTAATATTTTATTAAATTGAAGAATTTCTTTAAACAGGTGTATGTAGGAAGTATATTCGTTTAATCGTTTACGCAATTTGTTATAGTCATGAATAGTTGATGAAAGAATTATTTGTAATTGCTATAAAATTGCTTATTTTCTTTGTTCTAACAGCTTCCAGCAGCTTTTGTAGGCTGAGAAGTTATGTATACTGTGGTCTAGTCATATAATATATCCTTTGTTAATAGAATTATTCTCTATTTTCTAAAAGAAAGAGAAATAAATCAATTTGTTCTAGTCGAGGAAATAAAATTATTCTGTTTAAATAAAAAAAATTAGAATAAATTAAGTTCACACCTACTTTACCAAAGAATTTACTTTAGGGGATTATGGGGTAAAGTTAGTCAAGCAGAGATTACTAAGAATTTATTATAAGGAGAACATTTTTGATAAAAATTTTCTTTCTAAAACTTTTAAAATATAGAGAAGCTACAAAAATTCTTTAATCCAAATTGACAGCAACTCTCCAACTTCCCCTAAAGTTTAATTACTTAAAAACCTTTTACAAACAAAGTACGTTACCAATTTAAACTTCTCATAGACGTTCAGTTCTTGGAAAACTTCTGGAGCTCTAATCTAATAATATTTTAATCCAATTAATGTTAGTTCGTAATGTTTATTTCAACTTTATTCCTTTACTATGTGATATACGTCAAGAGCACGGCTTTAAATACACCAAAAAAATATTATGTGCAAAATATTATTATATAGGTACTCAATTTCTTCCACAAAAGTCTGAAGCAAGTTCACAAAAAAAGTCAATGTGTTTTTTTTTCGTAATGCGTAATTTGATGTAAGAAAAATAAGAGATTTTCGCAAATAAAAGACAAGAGGTGTTAGAAGAAAGTTCTTTTTATTAAGTCTAAAAGTTTTTAAACCCTAACAGAAGCTTAACCCTAAAACCCTAAAGATCCTAGAGACCTTCTAAAGACTCTAAATATACATACACTACTCGCGAAAAGTTTCCGGGCAAGGCTAAAATGGGATATTTTTGAAGGCAAATTTTAAGTGGCTATATCTCCGGCTGTGGTTAACCGATTTTAAAAAATTTACCAGTTTTGGAAAGGTATATTTCTCACCTTTCCAAACCTGGTAAATTTTTGAAAATCGGTCAACCCGTTCGCTTTTGGCAGTCATTTTGGTAAACCTAGGTAGAAGATGCTTTTTTCAATATTTCATAATTTTTCACTTTGACCCCTTGCATCTCGGCCGCTAGTGGACCGATTTTGATGAATAGAGTATCGTTGGAAAGGTAATTTAATTCCCTTTCCAAATCTGATAAATTTTTGAAAATCGGTCAAGCGGTTCAGTCGTGACAGCCATTCTAGTGAACCATAGTGAAAAAATACACTTTCGAGTATATCTCAGCCTGTGGTTGACCGATTTGAACAAACTCGGATTCAAATGGTAGCTAATCATGTCCCCTAACTTTCAAAAAAAAATTCATCGCGATCCGTCAAGTGGTTCTTTTTTAATGTTTTTTTGAGTGATACCCTTATGTTACAAATAGGGTACCCTAACTTCAGGCGTTGACCATTTAATTTTTATAAGTTACACTTGGCCCAAATCTCATCAAAATTAAAAGTAGACATTATTATCTAACTTTTAAAAAAAAAATTACTCAAATCCATCAAGGGGTTCTCCTGTAATGTCATTTTTTGTGAAGCTATACGCGATTTTTGTCTCTCAACCGTTCTAACCCCCCCTCCCCTACCAAATGATAACCCAAGTTGTACTCAAAATCTTTAAACAAACGTTTTTGACCTTATTTTATATTGTTATGCCAATGGGATTTGAAATTAAATAAAATTATTAAATTTATAACTTGAGATCTGCTAATAGTCATATTGTGGCTCTTGAGGTGACTAATATTAAGATTTTGGGCGAAAAATCGTCAAAATTATTTTTCAATTAAATTGAAAAAAATGAGTCAAAACAAGGTCCAAAACACCATTACTAACATTTTTAAGCCGATTTAACAAGGATTTGAGTCAAATTACACTCCAGGGGCCGTAAATTGGTTGAGTCGAAATATCAAATTTTAACGCAAAAATGGGTCATAGTTCCACAAAAAATGACATTACAGGAGAACCCCTTGATGGATTTGAGTGAAATTTTTTTTAAAAGTTAGATAATAATGTCTACTTTTAATTTTGATGAAATTTGGACCAAGTGTAACTTATAAAAATTAAATGGTCAACGCCTGAAGTTAGGGTACCCTATTTGTAACATAAGGGTATCACATAAAAAAACATTAAAAAAGGACCACATGACCGATCGGGATGAAATTTTTTTTGGAAGTTAGGGGACATGATTAGCTACCATTTGAATCCGAGTTTGTTCAAATCGGTCAACCACAGGCTGAGATATACTCGAAAGTGTATTTTTTCACTATGGTTCACTAGAATGGCTGTCACGACTGAACCGCTTGACCGATTTTCGAAAATTTATCAGATTTGGAAAGGGAATTAAATTACCTTTCCAACGATGCTCTATTCATCAAAATCGGTGCACTAACGGCCGAGATGCAAGGGGTCAAAGTGAAAAATTGTAAAATATTGAAAAAAGTATCTTCTACCTAGTTTTACCAAAATGGCTGCCAAAAGCGAACGGATTGACCGATTTTCAAAAATTTACCAGTTTTGGAAAGGTGAGAAATGTACCTTTCCAAAACTGGTAAATTTTTTAAAATCGGTTAACCACAGCCGAAGATATAGCCATTTGAATTTTGCCTTCAAAAATATCCCATTTTAGCCTTGCCCGGAAACTTTTCGCGGGTAGTGTAGTTTACGACGTATACATGGCTAATTCATTTTTTTTTCATTAATGGAGTTGTTTTTTTTTTTCGGGAGAGCATCATTCGGAATGCGTAAGCAAATTTTCAACGGAAAATCTTATCACATTTTGGTGTCGTTTCTCTTTTATTTTTAATTTCATTAAATGAATGGCAATTATTTTCCTTGTTGACTTTTTTTCTGAATGTGATTCGGCAATTTCCATTCAATGCTCTTCCTTGACGATTTCGGCGGCCATCCCCTTGACAAGATCACAGAGGACACTCTGTCGGCTCTTACCAACTTCCACAACTTCCGCATGGCATGCCTCATCGGGGTTGTCGTAGTCAAAGATGCACTTGTTGGTGATGAGGCTGATGGCGAACACGGCGAGATTGCAATGCTTTGCCGTGACCACCTCATGAACCGTTGACATACCAACGGCGTCGACACCGAGTGTTTTGAGGGCCCTCAGTTCAGCGGGTGTCTCATAATTGGGCCCAGCCAGGCATCTATGTAAACACATCATCATCAACATCATATTACATACACAGCTTATGAGATAAGGATTATGTGAGAGGGAGAGGCTCTCTGAAAGTGAAGCACGAGATGCGATAGTGCCATGTTTGTGCCGCCTTAACCTTTTGCGATAGCACGCGGGCACACACAGCAAGGAAAATATAAAATGAGAAAAATTTATTTAAGTAAATAGGGGAAGATCGAGGGGTGTCTACCACGGCCAAGTTCCTTGCTCCCAAAATGAATTTTTAATCATTTCTTTAATAGTTTCAATCAAATGATTTGAGATCAGGGTTAAGTCTTGATCATCGATCTTTATATTCGATTTATTATTTTTGAATTTCTATTTTTAAGCTTATACGAGACTGGGGCTAATAAAGCCAAAACAAGGATTTTTGAGAAGCTTCTAAGGAAGCTTCTAACTCAATTAAATAGAACAGTAATTCTTTTAGTGAAAGACTGATCATTGAAAGAAAAATTTACAATTTTGTGCTTTTATTATTTCGTCCTTCTTGGCATAAAGGTGTTGTACGTCTACCAGACGCCCCCATTTGCCTAACAAGGTTTTTGTCAGAATTATCTCAACTTCAAAGCTTTCCTTATTGGCCTAGGTACGAGATATTGAAGGCAAACTGAATTTGTTTTCTTATCTAATATTTCAATTTAAAAAATAATCACAATTTTACAATTTTGTGAAGTTTTGTTAATAAAATTTATATTCAGGAGTTGAACGCCTTTTTTTTTAATAAATTAAATTTATTTAGCAAATAACTATACTCACGTGTAAACTCCTTCGTGGATCTCATTCCCAATTCCCATTGTATGGGCAATTTTCTTAGCAGCAACTCTCATTTCTGGGTTGTAGGCGTTATTCATAGCTGGAAAGCGTGGCCCAAATCGTGGATCATTTGGCCCTAGAAGAGGATTTAACCCTGCCATGCCCATCAAATTGAGATGATCCTTGATGATCACTATATCACCGACTTTGTAGATAGGATTCAATCCACCAGCGGCATTGGTAATGATTAAATGGGTCACGCCAGTGAGCTTCATGACCCGAATTGGCATTGAGCACTGTGGGAATTACAGAGAAGGATTTTTAGGGGAAATCCCGTTTTTTTTTGACCACCCAAGGAGAGAACTTTTAGGACTTCTTACCGTTTCAAGGGAATGCCCTTCGTAGTAGTGGAACCTTCCCTGCATACACATCACGGGGACACTGTTGAGTAGTCCAAAGACCATCCTTCCTGCATGACCCTCAACTGTGGTGGATGGGAAGCACGGGATGTCTTCGTAGTCAAAAATATCCTTATTTGTGATGCTCTCAGCCAATGTTCCGAGCCCACTTCCGCAGATGATGCCAATTTTAGGGCGAAATGTCGTGCGCTCCAAAAGATGATCTGCGATTTGCTTTATCAAGTCGTAGGGGTATCTGAAAATGTTGAAAATTTTTTAGTATTAGATATTTAGATAAGAAAATTCAGTAATTTAATTATAGTTTCAAGCATTATTCATTTAATTTACCCCTCCTTGTGTTCCTTATTCATTTTCGATCTCTAAATTATTAAAAATCTGTTTAATAAACGAAATTTTCTTGAAAAAAAAGAGATCGTATTATTGCAGTGGTCGTATGATTCCAAATGGAAGATAATGTGTGAAGTTTAATGTACACACATCCTTTTCTTCAATGCGACGTGAGAAATTCAAATGTCTGTTAACACGTATGCTCCATTTAACTTATTATTTAATAAAAAAAAAATAATTAAGGGAAAGAATAAAAAGTTTGCTGCAAAAAGTAAAGAAACTAAACACATTTTTATAACAAACTCTTAAAAAATTGTCTTTTTTCGTCATAATGCCATCTTACCACCAAAAAAAAGTAATATTCTTAGGAAGGTAATGAGACTAACCCTTTCATAACTACATGAAAAATTAGGTCTTCTTATCACTCTTATTTATTTATTTCTCAGATTTATTATTTTAAATATTTTTTTCAGTCTAAGCAATTAAATTAGGTACCTAATTTAAATTGGGCAAAATAAAAATGTTTCACATTTAGTTCGTAATTCAATGGTCGCAAAAGGGTTAAAATGTGAAAAAAAAAACAATTTAATCTCTTGGTTGAATCTTTTAATTTAACTACAAATCATAAAAAAAAATAAAATAATGACGCAATTTTAAAATAAGTTTAGTAAATAAATTCATCCGATTTTTCTATGAAATTTGACGAATTTATTAAATTTTGATAACTATTTTTATTTCCTTCACGTGTAGTACATCAAATATACATTTTATCTTGCTCATTTATCTGGGATCAAACGCGTGATTCGTTTATCAACTTGTCACAATGAAAGCTCTTTTGTAATTCCAAAATACCTTTTTTTGCTATGAAATTCATTGATTTAAAGCTCACTCAAAGTAACGATTTTACAATTTTTTTTTAATTTAATTTTGAAGGTGAACAAAATTAAAAGATTTATTATGAAATAAAAATCACAAACTTCAGTGATCTGTTATTCAGGGAAATAATCTCAAAGATGATACCGAGTCTTGGACAAAAGAGTGATAGTTTATGATTAATCAGTTTGGATTAATTTTTTTCCACTTTTAGCACACCATCAGCTTCTTATAGGTTGATACAGAACACATATTCTAATTATCGGAAATTCCGGTCTTCTGCGATGGACTTTCTTGGGTATTTCCCAAGTTCTTTCATTTTAAATTTGCATCATAAAATCCAAGAGATTACCGTCGTCGTGGAAAGACACTGAAATGATCTTTTTTTGTCTTCTTGGTTTCCCCATCTTAGAGACACGTCTTGTAAGCCAGGAGTTCCCTCTTTTACTTTATTAGTCATCATCCATTCTCTTTCTTAGCATAATTCAAAGTACATTCAAATGCTGGAACTGTTGATGTCTCTTTTCTGTGCCTCTCTAATCTAATTGCAATTTTCATGAGAATATTTTTTTGAAATAAAGTTCTCGCATAAAAATCTTGAGTTTAATTTGAAAAAAATATAAAATAAAATTTTGTGGTCTCCCGTCCCGAAAAAAAAATTAAAGAACAAAGATCAAGATTTTTTTGGGCTAAACAGAAAGTCAGCAAGAAAATTATATCTCTTTACATAAAGCTTTTAGAAGATTTTTAATAACAATCAACGTTAAAATCGTTAAAATATTTATTATTTTAATTGTAGATTTTATTAAATCAAGATTGTAAGATTGTGGGCTCTTTTATTTTCTTCATTTTCAAGATAATAAATTTTCAGAATTAAAGAGTTTCAAGATAACAGATTTCAAGATTGATTCCAGAATAAAGATCATAAATAAAATTAACTTTTTTTGTACACCCAAAGAATCTGGTCTATTTTTTGTTATTAAATAAACTTTATATTGTGGCGCCCTGCATTAGGAGGCACCAGAAGGGGGCTCAGGTCAACTCCCCCAGTAACCTCCACCCTCGCCCTCATTTATACTAACAGAGCACTTCCAGCTATCAGCCACAATATCAATTGCTACTTTTACATAAAACTAATCAATTCCTATAATTTAAAAAATTATTTTACATTCAGGAAAATTTATTGCTTTACGAAGTAAATTTAACGACCGTGGTGTATGTTGAGGGTGTTTTTTCATCGGATTATTGCTTTTTGTTCAGATCAGCGGATGATTCAAATGGACGTGAAAGGGTTAAACTCTTCACATTTCAAGTTGAAATATCTTCACTTGAAATTTGAAAAGAAATGATAAATTCCTTTTGAGAGATTATGAAGTTTTGTATGATCTCTTAGGTGCTTCCAAGAGACAAAATGAGCCCCAAAAGAAAGTGAATTTATTACGGAATTGATAATAATCCATAATGCAAATGATGGAAAATACCCTTTTTGTATTGAAATAAATCGAATAAGTGCTCACGTTGGCAAAAACGACCATCAAATCAATTTATATTTTATTTAATTTTGCATATGAAGCAATAATTGGCAGTTAATTGGCGCGTTTAGCACTTTGCAGAAATGAAATACAGATCAATTGGTATGGTGCGATGTGTCCATTATAAAAGTTGATTCGTTCAGATTGCAATGTCAAGGCGGTTTAGCCACGTGTTGCGGCAGTTGCCAGAGTACTTCCTCCTATAATATGAAATACGCGACCTTCTTTCATACCCAACGCATTTCTTTTAGCAGGAAAATGTATTTTTTTACGCACAAGAGGCTCTATACAAAATATTTTCGTAACACTTTATCATCTCTCTGGGATGACCCCAGCAAACTTTGAGAGATTATTTTGTGCTGATATTGGTAGAAAAAAAATTGGGAATATTCATTGGGGATTTTCCTTGAGAGGGAGTTTAATCTTTTTCATCTAATAAAAATAGAGAAAATAAAATGAAACTTACAATTCTTCTAGTTTTGGACTATTGGAGCGACGATGTCTATCAGAAGTTCCATTCCCATTGGCCACCTTTCCATTTGTTGTGTTGGTCATTTTATTTTCTGCTGAAGATTTTTAAACTCACAAAACTTTTTAACTTTTTTCTCAAAAAAAAAACTTCTTCAATTTTATAGATTTTTTAAATATTTTTTTTTAGGATGATCCAGTAGCGAACACTTTGGAATTAATTTCTTTTTTTTTTTTCAATCAATGAAACTTCAATCCAACTGCTTCGCGTACGATCACCGCAATTTTTATGAACCAGTCAGCTCGAGAAATCGGAAGAAACTGAAGTCTCAAAGCTCTGAGCTGTCTTATGAGGAGATCCTTGGAATCAGCTGGGTCTTATTGACGCGCGCGTTTTCCGATAACACGCCACACGAGTGATGAACGAAAATATGCCTCTCTCTCAGCCCCCCATAGTGATAAGGCAACACAAACATGCTCTAATTTTTTGAAATTCAAAACAAACCTACGACATAGATTTTTCCAGGATTTTTTTCTCTCTTTTACTGTTTAAAAAAACTTGCAAAAAATACAAAAATCCCTTTCTTGAAATTTCTAGAGGAAATGGCATAAATTTTGCAGAGCGTCAATTCTTTGAAAGATGCCAATTTATTTAATCAACTCCCAAGAAATTGATTGGATTAAGAAATTAATAAAAATTATCTTATAAATAGCAAAATGTTGTTGCTGTTGCCATTCGCTTTGATTTTTTCCGGATTCCCTCGCCTTGTTTGCGTGTGATCGAGCGTGGAAATGATCCTTTGTGACCTTTCGAATATCTTTATTAATATTTTCTAGAAATCTCACAATTCAATTCGTATTACTTATTATTGATTTAAACGTGGAAATGATGGGAAAAGTATTGAATAAAAAAAGGACGTTGTACACAATGTAAGAAATGATTTTTCTGGGCTTAAAAAGTTGCTGAAAGAGTAAAAGCTCAACTTTAAACATTTTGAATTTATTTTTAAGGCTCATCTTATTTGCATTTTTAATTTACTTTTATAAAAAACAGCATTTCTTTTAAGTTTTTGGTGTTTTAGGAAAATTCCTTCCGATTGCGTCAGCCAAGGGACGGTAGGTCAACCCAAACACATCCTTTCAATTTTAGGGCCAAAGCTTTCGACGCTTCTGTGCGTCTTCCTCAGTGGTCAATTGTGTCTTTGTTTAGGAATCGTCAATCGTCTGATATTGGTGATCATGTGGTTTTTTATGCAGGAGAATTCTCTTTTTTTAACAATTTTCTTTCACTTATCTATAACTGACTTTTCTTTGCAACTATCTGAGGCATAATCTGGAGTTATGCCTCAGATAGTTGCAAAGAAAAGTCAGTTATAGATAAGTGAAAGAAAATTGTTGAAAAAAGAGAATTCTCCTGCATAAAAAACCACATGATCACCAATATCAGACGATTGACGATTCCCAAACAAAGACACAATTGACCACTGAGGAAGACGCACAGAAGCGTCGAAAGCTTTGGCCCTAAAATTGAAAGGATGTGTTTGGGTTGACCTACCGTCCCTTGGCTGACGCAATCGGAAGGAATTTTCCTAAAACACCAAAAACTTAAAACATCCCGTCAGTTTCCTTTGGAGCATTTCTTTTAACCCTTTCAGGTCCATTGGGTTACGCTGACCCAAAGACTCGAATTTAAAAATGTTTCATTTTGTATAGCTATTTTATGAATATTGAGTCCAAATTAGTACAAGACTATGTCTTTACAATTCCTGATCATTTTTTGACCACAAAAGGATATCTCCAAGGACTCACAGGATCAGAAAAGACGTAAAACCGAAAATTTTTGAATCAGGATCTTTGCCAAAAATACCTTATTTGAGCTTCAATCAGCTTGCTAGATTGATCGCAGACCTGAAAGGGCTAATCAATTAAAAACGTTTTCATCTCACCAAATCCAGTGTCATCCAACTGCAGCATTACTTCGGATCAAGAAAATTACGCATGAAAAGTCGTTTTGCTGATGCCGCATATCACAAATTTAGATTATATAAATACGCAGCTCAATGAATGCGATAAGAAAAAATCTTTTACTTTCTGAAATGTCTTATTTATTCTCCTTGAATTTTCTTTAGTTATTTTTTTTAAATATAATAATAATCAAATATCAACTACAATTTTTTAATGTAAAAAATCATACTTTTCTCTCACTCGACCATTAAATTGCACCCAAAGGGGGGAAAAGGAAATCTCAAAAAAAAAACCATTTAATGTATAAACAAGAAGTTAATCTCAATAAAAAGTCCAAAATACAATCTTATGCGTTTTGTGGTTCACTACAGATTAGCAAGAAAAAAAGTAGGAAGAAAAGTTCTTCTTTTTTTAAACAACTAGAGAGTTTGATAAAAATCTCACTCATTGTTCACTAATAAACTAATTTTATATAAATCCTAAAAAAAGACAAAAAATAATCACAAAATTTACACAATGTCCCTCTATTTTTTTTCTTACTATTTTAACTAATTTAATATATTATACTTTTTTTGTTTATTTAATATTTTCAAATTATTCCTAAAAATCTATAAAAATTTACTTTGTTCAAATCTTACGTATCTACTGAAAAAAAAAACAACTACGCGTGAGTTTTTCTTTAATATATTAGGAAATAAATTAATCTTGTTTTAACGTATAAATTAAATAAATATACAAGGGAATGTAAATATTTTTTTTTGAAAATAAAATCTTATTTTCTTTATGAATTCATTTTTTTAAATTTCATTATCATCCGTTTTTTTTTCTTTTTGTTTACCTATTTTTATGTTTTTTGCATTCTTTTTTTAAGTTGCACTAAAACCTTGTAGAGTTGACTGATTGGCTTAAAAAATGTTTTTAAAATAAAATTTTTAAAACTGTGTTAAAGTATTTTTTTCAAAGAAATTTAGAGTCTCTTAAAAAATTAGGAAAAGTAAGTTTTCAAGAAATTTAGGAGTTTTTTTTTAAACATAATTTTATGAAATCTTTGAAACGTCTCAAAGGTCTTTAAAAAGTTATTTTGTTTTAATTCTGTCTTGAAAATTATAAACTTAAGCTTTTTCACTTATCAATTTTAGCAAAATTAGGAGTTTTTCTGTCTCAATTTATCTTGATTTTATGATTGTTTTAATACAGCATTAGGTATAATAAGTAACGTAGGAGGTTCATATGTAATCCAGCCACTTACCAAAGTCTTTCGTGCAATTCTTCAACCTTCCTTCTATGTAATTACTATTATTATGTTTTTTTTTCCTTTTATATATCATCCTCTCCACATAGATTAAATATTTTCAATACACTATAGTACTTTTTCGGGTTTAGATTCATTTTTTTTTCATCTTTTCTCATAAAAGTTAGAATAAATTTGTTTAAATATATACCATAAAATTTGACACAGTTCATTGTTTATAAATTGTAACGTTTACATTTTCCATACGTTTTTTATTCCCGCTATATCCATTTTTTTGTTGTTGTTTATTGTAGTAATGAAATTCTTTAGAGCAAGACTACACCGAATGGTTCTAAAATGTTTACTTTTTGTTTTGTTCTTTATACTCTGTGGAATCGACGGCTTTCAATTTCATCTCATCAATTAATCTAATATTTATTTTATTTATAATTATCCAATAAAAAAAAAACTTCACCCACAGAGAGACTCAAAGAATTGGAATTATTGCTACAAAATTCATGCTACAATTACTAATTCTTCTTTTAAAATTCTTCAGTTTTGTAAAATCACGTAAAAAGTTCTACACAATGTTTTTTTTTTTAGAAAGGATTCAGGGAGAGGAAAGATAAAATACAAAAAAAAATGAAAGGTAAAAGGATAATTTAGAAATAAGAAGAAAAAAATGGAAATCTTTTACCTTCATCCTTATTTTACAAATAATATTTTATCGTGAGTCTTTCAATTATTATATTTCCCTTATTTCTTCTTATTGGCAGCAGCCGCTTCCTTTTCAGCCTTCCTCAGTTGCTTCTCATGCTGCTTTCTTGTCTTTTCCTGCTGCTTCCGCTCTTTCTCAATCATATTCTTAAGCACTTTAAGGTGCCGCTTTAGTTTGGATTTATCATCACCTACCACACCCAAGATTTTAAAGTCACGCGAATCCAATTGCAGCAATGCACCACCCTCAACGCCGCATTCGATAAACTTCTCTGTATGATGCTCCAAACCCAGAGCCATCAACCATTGACAAACCTTTTGGGAAAAGTTTTAAGATATAGGGTTGAAATCACGTGTTAAATTGAGCTTAGTTAGTTTTTTAAGTCAGGATTTAGTTTCTTTAAACTAAAACAAACTTTATGACTTTCAGATTATGTTAGGCTGGTTAGGTTTAATCGAAGGAAATCTGATCTTGAAAACCTAAAAGCTCTAAAAGCTTGACCTTCAAAAACTTAAACCTAGAATAAAGAGTAATTAAACAAAGTTGTAAAAAATAAGCTTGATCCTAAAAAAAAATCTTAAATTTAGTATTTAAAACTTTAGCCTCGATTATAAAAACTGAAGCCTAGCCTAGGTCTAGTTCGAAAACCTACAGCCTGGTTTAGAAAAACTTAAAGTTAGAATAAAAGAAAATCTAGGGATGATTAAATAAAACTTTAACCTAGCGCTCAAAACTTAATCATGAAAACTCAATAAGAAAACGAATAATTTTATTTTTAGCAACTAACCTGCTCTCTCGACCATTGGTGGACAGGCCCATTCTGCCAGTTGTGTGATCCTTTGCCCTTCAACTCACTGGAAAAGCTCCCACTCGATCCCGATAGATCAAGCGTGCGATTGGGCGAATAACCTCCTGGAGAAGTGGATCCCGTTGAACTAATACTCGATGGTGACGGTGGTCCCTGCTGCTGTTGCCACGGCACACTTCCCGGTGGACTCAGGGTTTTTGGGAAAATATTTTTCACTGAAAGAAATTTGTTTTACAAAAAAACCACAAATTATTTCTTTCCTTTCTTCCTCATTTTTTTGCTTTCTAAAAAAAATATTTTCTCAATATAAAATCAATTTTTTTTGACTACAAATTCTCAATTTATCTTGTGCAAAATTATAAGAATATGCGCATTTTTATTTATAAAAAAAAAACACAACGCTGGAAAAGAAAAACAAATGTGAAGAAAACGTGAAAAAAGCACATCGCAAAGGGAATTTTGTCAAGAAAAACTTTCGTGCAAGTGCTGTGAGGGGAAGAAAAAACCTTTCATGAAAGAGATTGAATAGAAGAAAATCCACCAAAAAAAAATCAACACACACACAGGAAAACAACAGAAAATAAAATTTTTGTATAATTGAAAAATAGAAAAACCAAATACGCAAATAAAATCCAACAAAAACCACAGAGGAATTTTTTTTGCAAATTTTCAGGCCATTTTTTGTACACAAAATAAAAATAAAAGAAAATAAAGAAAAATGTGTATTATGCAGTCTTTTTTTTTTCAATCAAACTTTTCCTTTTTTTGCAGGGAAAAGTCTTCCACACACGATTCTCTTATTTATTTTACCTCTTGGCTGTGCCTCATTGACCGCCTGTCGTATTTCAACGAGTAAATTCTGTGTTAGAATCGCCGTGGGATTTTGTGGTCGACCTATTTCTGCATAATTATCACAAGACTCTCTCGACGAATTATCGCTTCCACCTCGTCTATATTTGCGTGAGATTTTTTGGATTTGTTTGTGTTTTGTTTTTTTTTGCGGGGGAGGATGGATAGAGAAAAAAATGTGTTAATAAATGGAACTTCTTTCACAAAGAATAAATAAAAAAAAACTAAGGAAATGTCCAAAAGAATTTTACAGAACAGAAAATATAAAACGCAAAGATATATCATTGCACTCCAAAAGCAACATTCCCACACTTTTTTTTTAGTGAAGGGACGAGCAATAAAATTAATATGAAATTCGTTTTTTTTTCTTGGACAGTTAATTCCGTGGAAAGTTGTGGCAGTATTTTTTTTTGATTTATAACTCAATAATTTGTGATTGATGGTGCAGATTAATTGACTAAAAGATAATTTCCCGGAAAAATACTTTGAGAACACAAATCGTATAAAATTAAATTGAATAAAAAATCAAACAATTTTTATAAAATTTTTAAGCAGAGATAAAATAGCATTAAAAGTCAAATTAAAATATGTTTTTCAAATTAATTATGAATTTTTCTGTTGAAGTAGGGGTCCTTCGAAATCAATTAAAGTACATTTACGCATTGAAATACAAAAAAAAAATTTTCAAAAAGCAGTTGAAGTATTTCTTTTTGTAGTAAAAAGTTACTGCTGAAGTACTAGAACCATAAAAATACTATTTATTTATTGCCTAAATTGAAGCTTTACGAGGCAGAGAGAGAGAGGGAATGTTGGCTGAGAATGAACCAATGAGCACCCTTCTAGAATCCTTCAACCAATCAGAGGAATCAAAAGAACTTTTGATTCTTCTTCTTATTCATTTACACATCAAAAAGATCATTTAGGTGCGAAGAATTTATAAGATTGGTGGAGCTTTAGTGCAAAGTTGCTTTAAATTGAGCCCAAATTATACTCTAAATTTTTATTTTTGAAAGAATTTTGCGAGTTTTTAGGGATGACAATCAAGCTTCTAGCCGAAAAATCAAAATAATCATCTTTTCCGTTTTTTTTTCTTTGAATTACTCCATTCCCACTAAAATTTAACCAACTGATTGCACAACATTCCCTCCAATCAACCATTAAAATGCTTTTGCTTTGTAATTTTCATCACACACCCACCCTCTCATAGCCAAAAAAACAACCCGCAAATTACTGCCACAATTTTCCTTTATGAGGAGATTTGAGAGAGAGAGAGGCACCTTTCGCGTTTTGTTAGCACTTGATTGAGTTGCTCGGTGAAGGATGAGGGTGGTCGGAGACCCTTGCGCCTGATTGGATACATCCAACTATCGGAGGCATTCCCGCTGTCGCTCAGCTTATCACTCGATCCCCCCAAGATGCTGTCGTAGGAGCTGCTCAGCTCACTAGTATGCGACGCCGGAGAGACAAAGGTAGTCACAAGAGACTGCTGCCCAACCTTGAAGGAGCTGGGAATTGTTGTGTGCGTAGCTGCGGAATTACTTCGATCTTTCTGAACTTGCGCATATAGCGGTGACGATCCAACATTTATAGTTTCCGTAATAGCTGGAGCTGCCATATTGGGCGTTAGGACAGTCGTGGGTGTTGAGGATGTTGTCGGGGGTGAAGGAGAGAGAGACACAGGTGGAGGTGGTGGAACAGCAGCAGGAATTTCCTGGTAGATCAAATTCGTAGCCGCATAGTGACTCACTTCGGGAGTCACTTCATGCACCATTGGCGATGCATCCGATTGCGAAACGGATGTGGATTGTGTGCGCTCCTCCTCATCGGTTGTCTCATCAAGAGCACAATCTGAGCTGCTGCTGCTCAAGCTCTTCTTACCTGATGGCAGTTGACGCTTCGACAGACCCCCACGGGAGGCTGCAAAGGAAGACATAACACATTTTCCAACCATCCTTGTGTCACCAACTACTTTCGCCGTAAAAACCAAAAAAATAAAAGACAACGTTTCATCCCCCAAAATGACAAATCGTCTGCCATTTTGCGTTGTAGAGGAAAACAACATTGTATGCCTCCCATGCTATACAGATACACCAATCTCCTCTCTATGGATAAATCCCATTAAATAAAACAACAACACTGAGAGAGAGAGAGGAAGAAAGGCCATGTAAATATTAAAGAATTTGCAGTCAAAGAACAGCAAGGGGGAATTCTCTTGGCCAACAAATTAACGAGAAATCAAAATTTCTCACAGTGAGGGAACAAAAAAAATGGAGAGAAAAAAAGAGAGAAATTATAAATAAAATTGTTAAGAACTCACAGGAAGAATTTAACGCATGCAGATAGCTCTTGTTGGCTGTTCTCTCACCTAATCCGCTCTTGCATTTGTTGGCTGAATTATCAAGGAGTTCATGTTGCGGAATTGCCGTGTCTAGTTCATCTTTTAGTGGCAACTTTCGCTCCACTGTTGCCGTCTTCTCACCTTCACCCTCAATGGACACATCGGAGATCTCCGTATCCGACAGTTCTGTGTCCAATTTCGGGAAAAGTGGCTTTGGCGGCTGCCTCCGTGACATTTGGGGTGTTAACTGATAAAGAAGACAATGTCGTAGTTATAAAAAAAATCCTAATTCTTTAAGAAAAATTGAAGAAGTCATTGCCTTGAATAAATCTTGTTGTTTTCCCCATTAAACTCACCTTAAGACTTGCACTGTCGTATGGGAGAAAGACCGGAAAACCAGCCTTCCTCTGTGTACCCTCCAACTCTTGCTCAAGACATATCACACGATCTTTCAGCTTCTTCACTAAAGCATTATATTCCGTATCCTTCTCCTGTAGACACTGCAGATAGAATTCTTCTCGGTGGATCTTTGAGGACAAGAAAAGAAAGGAAAAATGAAAATGGATTTTAGCTGTGTTTCTTTCAGACACAGCTTTTGTGTACCGAGCAAAATCGAAAGTCGTCAGATCGGGCTCAAACTTGGGATGAGCACGAATTAGGGTCCCCACATTCCAAAAAACGCATGCGCCAAAAAAAAATTTTTCCGGCCGTCCGGCCGGCCGGCCGTCCTTCCGTAGTTCAACCATAAATTGCAAGAGAACGGTAATAGATAGAGACTTGCGGTAAACGGCAAAGTTTAAAAGTCGACTGGAAGACGTCCGATTATGACGTCAAATTTTACCCCCCACCCCTCCGTCCGCCATTTTGAATAACCTCAAAATTTTGTTTTGCCAATATCTCAGTCCCTGTAATAGCTAAAAATCTGAAATTTTAGTATGTTGTAGGGGCCATCAAGACCTTTCCAACGATACCTCATTTTCGAAAATCGGTCAAGCCGTTTAGTCAATATGGCCGCCACAATTTTTCATCGAAAATCGACCATAACTCGAAAACGGCTTGACCGATTTTGATCAACCCGAAGTCAAATGAAAGATCTCAACAAACCCAACAACTCTCTAGAACATCCGAAGTTTCAAAAGTGACCGCTAGGGGGCCAAAAATCAAAAACAAAATTTTCGATTAGTTTTCGATGAATATCTCGAAAACGACGACATAAATTTTTTTCATTTTTTGATATGTTGTAGCTGACCATATTATCTAGCTTCATGCCAAAAATGAAGAAAATCTATGGATCCGTTCTCGAGATATAGCCTTCCAAAGTTGGCATGTCATATCTCGGGTTCTACAAGTCCGATCTGGATCAACTCAAGCGCAAATGAAAGGTTTCGAGAAACCCTACAAATGTCTAGAACATTGCAACTTCGAGAAATGACCGCAAGAGGCGCTAAAGTCAAAAACAAAGTTTTCGAAAATTTCGAACTCGAATTTTTCGAAAATGGCGACATAAATTTTTTTCATTTTTCGATATGTTATAGCTGACTTCAAGACCTTTCAAACAAAAAAAAATTTATGAAAATCTATGGATCCGTTCTCGAGATATGGCCTTCCAAACATTTCTTAGGGTATGACTTTTCAACTTTTCCCGACTTTGCGCGTATTTAAATTAATTCGCGTTCTATTTTGCTCTCACAAAATTGGTACACTGAAAGAAACACAGCTCCCGTAAGCTTGGTCAGCTTACCAGTACATTTTAGATCAATATATGTACATACAATTTGTCCCTTTTAGCGTGTTGGCTATATAAAAATAAAAATAAACTCACCAACTCAAGCTCCCTTTGCTTGAACTCTCTAACAATTCTCTTAGCCTTCATGTATTTTTTATCGAGAACAGTGTACTGTGCTTGAGATTGCTGAAGCATACTCTGGTAGTTTGTTGATTCCTTCTTAGTATTCACCAACTCCTGCTCCATCTGTCTCAGTCTTTCATTCAGCAATTCCGCCTCATTACCCGTCGATTCCAATTTAATGAGCTACAAACATTGTGAGACAACAAAAAAGGATTGGCGGATGGTGAATTATAAATTTCTTTGGGATTCTTCAAATTAATAAATCATGCAGAAAACTATCAAAATGGGTTGATAGACAATTTTGTTCTCTTTTTTTTTTAGCTTGCGTGCCAGGAAACTTTCTCTTCTCTACTGTACTTACAAACCTTGACACTCAAATGGGTAAAGGCCAGAAATATTTAGAAAGGACGCAAAAATAAAATATTAATGTTGTCGGTTGAGTTGAAAGTTCGTAGACATGATTAGAAAATTCTTTTTATAATAAGAATAAAGTTTTTTTTTGTTATGCCAATTTGTGTGAAAATTATTTCTCAACAGATGGCTCTGTAAGACTTTTCAAATTTGTTCGTTTGTCCTTTATGAAACTAAAGAGAGCCATCTATCGTGAAATTTATTTTCCTTCCATAGTTCTAAGAATGATTGATCTGATGTACTGCTGACTTCTACGAAGATTATCAAAAAAATCAACAAAAAATAAGCAAAAACAATAATTTATTAAAAATTCAAAACTTCCTGTTCATTTAATCCAACGAACTTTCAACACAACTCATTGTTAGTGTGCATAAAACTAGCACAAACAGTGAAACTTACCTTTTCTCTACTGACCAAAAGTTCCCTTTCAATACTGAAATACTTCAATTGACTCTGCAAAAAGTGGATCAACAGAAAACATAAAAGGAACACGTGTATAAATACAAAAAAAAAATCTAAAAATAAGGCACGGGAAATAAATTAAACTTGCAGCAAACATCAAAAGAAAATCAAACAAAAAAATAGACAAACTATTTAGAAATGTTAATAAACTATTTAGCTTTCTATATATTGGAGTTATTGAGACAAGAAAAAAAAAGGAAACACACACAATTTTGTCTTCTATTAAATTTACCGCTTTGTGCTGCATTTTTCCACGATTACAACAAAATGCATTAAGAAGAATTTTTGTTTTAGTATTTTTTTCACGAATTTGACAATAATAATTTTTGAATTTTGTTTTATAATGCGGGGGCACTCACCTCTTGAAGAAGTCTCTTTAGGGATTCAACCTCCTGCGAATGGGTGGCTTCAGCATCAAATAGGGTCTCCATGGCGGCCGTTGGACTCATGGGGCCTTCACTAACACTCGAATTGGCCGATGCTGGAAGTGTTGAGTCATCTGAGTGCTCAGATACTCGTCGGAATTTCTCATCCTGCTGCTGTTTCCTGCACAAAAGAGTAATAAAAGAAAATCCATTTTGTGATTTCCGTGCTCAGTCATTGAATGTTTCTCTCACTTTTTTTTTTGGTTAAACATACCCTTTTATACGCTCTTCTTTCTCCTTATCCGCCTGCAGGCTCTGTCGGATGAGCTGTGCTACTTCCGAATTTTGCGGATCCCTCTCGCGTCCAATGGAAAACTTCACCAATCCGGATGTATTTCTCAACACAGAGGCCGCATAGGCCTGAGTCACGCCAACTAAACTCTTCCCATCCACTTCGATAATTTGATCATTGACTTGGATGCGTCCATCACGGGCCGCAGCACCATTGTCTGTGATTGTTTTCACAAATATCCCCAATTTCTCTAGCCCTGCATCTGCACCCACACCCATCCCAATAATACTGAGACCTAAACCCTCGGGACCTTTCATCAACTCCACCGGGAATACATCCATCTTCTCCACTCTCTTCTCCAGCTCATATTCCGCTGATGCTGCCACTGGATCGACATCCTCATTGCGACGATCGTAGTCATTGACAGAGTAGGTGGAGAAAACCTAAAGTTTAGGTCGAAAGATTTAGCAGGATGCCTTTCAACGGGAAGTGTTAATTTGAACGAAAGTCTTCGAATTATTCGTCAAGATTCGGATTATTTGTTAAGAACATTCGAATTATTCGTCAAGAAGTTTTGTACTATTTTTCAAGGATATTCTAAATTATTCGTCAAGATTCGGATTATTCGTCGAGATTAGAATTATTCGTCAAGAAATTTCGGACTATTTTTCAAGAATATTCGAACTATTCGTCAAGATTCGGATTATTCGTCGAGATTAGAATTATTCGTCAAGAAATTTCGGACTATTTTTCAAGAATATTCTAAATTATTCGTCAAGTTTCGGATTATTCGTCGAGATTAGAATTATTCTTCAAGATTCGGATTATTCGTAGAGATTACAGTTATTCGTCAAGATTCGGATTATTTGTCGACAGTCTGATTATTCGTCAAGATTCGGATTATTCGTAGAGATTAGAATTATTCGTCAAGATTCGGACAATTCGCTAAAATTTTCCAAATATTCGCCAGATAAACACCCCTTGAAAGTCCCTCGTAAGGAGTGGGGGGGGGATAATCTCACCTGAATTGGTCCCGTACTAAATTTCACTTTTGCATTACGCTTCGTGTAGGCCGGATACTCAAGTTCATCATCCTCATCGTCAGATTCAAGGAGCCCCGGGACTTCCATCCAGAAATTCCCATCCTCAAAGTAATGCACACCAGCCTCAACGTAGACCTCCTTCGCCTTAACGGGCGGATATTCAGGCACATAGGAATCGTGACTCTCATCCGCTGACACGTCCGCCTCCCCTTCTGCCAGTGAGATCACAGATCCAGCCGCTGAAACATCATCCAAATGACTAGATGTCACCTTATTGGTGGCCGTTGTTGCCTCTGTGGTACTCTGCATGGATTCCACTGAGACAATTGAATCATTCAACGGATCACCCTCCACGTGGTGATTCCCATTGAGCCCATTCACAGCAGGCACCTCAGCAACGACACTCTTCACCACCACCACCGGCGGCTCCACCTCCTGCGGTGGCTGAGATTTAACTGAGAGTAGTGCTTCCACCTCTTTCGCCTGCTCATCTGACAGTATTGATTGTTCTCTATGAATAGCAAAGTTGCACCGCAAAAAGGGGAACGTGAAAGAGAGCAAAGAGAGAAGAGAAAAATTACAAAACTACTCAGAATTGTTAATCAACACAACTTTTCAGGGACACCACCCCTCCCCGTCATCTCGCGTATTTCCCATTCTTCTACATAGGCAATATATGACGTATAGCATTCATCCCCCCAGAAAACTATAAAAAACACACACACAATACTTCAAGGGAAAATCACAGAACGGAAAAGTACAGTAAAGAGCTTACGTAAGGAGGTCTATAAATTCTTTTTAAATGTCTTTTTTCATTTTATTGTAAACAATTTTTGTATTTTTTTATGAATTGGATAGAGTCCATAATTATGCAAATCGTTTAATTTAAAAAATATAAAAATTTTAACGATTTTTTATTAAATAAATCAAGTTTATCTTTATGTTGCTTTAGTTGCTAATAAAATTGTTTTTAAAAATTTGTAAGAATTTGTTTTAATTGACAGGAAAATTTTTTTTCAAAATGAAAGGATTTTATTCGTTATTTTTTATTTAGATTACCCTCTTATTTCAGTAAACAATCATAAAAAGCGTAAACTTGTAAAGGGAATCAATAAAATAATAAAAAATCTCAAATTTACCAATTTACACAAAAATTCCGAAAATAACGACACTATTTCCCTTTTTTCTATTAAAATTCATTAAATTAAATATTATTCTGTTCAAAATTTATATTTTTTTTGCAAATCATTTTTATTTCAACAAATAAATGCGATAAACTTATAGACCATCCTACGCATAAGAATAAAATAAAATAAAATGCTAAACTTACCGAATTTTACTCTCCAAAATCCTTTTTTATTAATTTTTTTGTGTTTTAATAAAACATTGGAAAGTATGTTTTTTTGCGAATTTGTTCCAGGATATTTACAAGCAAATAAAATGCAGATGTGATAATAGTTGATGACAATGATGAAGATTTTCGGGCGAAGCGAAGCAAAACATGAAAAATATTTATTTATGTTTAAAATAAATTAAATTTGTAATAAATAAATTATAAAGAATATAAAATAAATATAGAATATTATTATAAAGTTTTTTGTTGTTGTTGTGAATTATGTAAAAAGTCAGTTGATGAGTGAAAATAAAAAAATATGATGAGAAGAACGTTTAACCAAGTCCTTCGTGATTCATACAGAGAGGCACGATTTGAGGATCCAGCTTTTGTATGATTTTTATGCTGAGCCCCTTAGCAAATTATAACTCTCTAACGGGGAAAATTATACACAGAGATGGGGGTAACACAACACATAATAGATATGAGGAAAAATCACAGATTACAACCACAACGTGATTTCCCATCAAACCCCCGGAGTAAACTCACTACCAGCTAGGCTTTCAAGAATCACCCAGCAAAAGGAACAGACTATATGCTTTGTAAACAAGCAAAATGTATTGTGAGACAGAGAAAAAAATCTCGTGGTAAAATGCTATTTGGCATGTTTTGTCTCAAACCAACCTCCTGTAGTTGTTGGTTTTTATATTTATATTTTTTTTTCTCTCTCCCCATAAGCCACCACTATTATGGCAAAGAGCGCGGTATCGTCACTTAGGATCGATAAAACATAGCGCAAATAAAATGCTAAAATAAAAATTGGGTGGGAATTCTTATGTGTGCGAGGCTCTCACACCGCGCATCGGCCTTCATCCGCGTGAGCCTTCAACCTCTCACTGGGTCCCTCTCTCATTCCTGATGTTGTATGGCTTTTTCCCTTAAAGCCCATCCAACCCATCTCCCGCCTTCCGTGCTCTCTTGCATGAATTTCCACCCACATTTTCACAACCTATATATACGTACTCTTAGTAAATTACATCCTACAGGGGTAGCAACTTTCAGGAGGATGAAGGTAATACCACAACAAATCTCTCTCTCTGTATGCAATTCAATCACCAACTATCGATTAAAATTCAATAAATTTTCACGTCACGGATTTTTGTTTTACTTAATTAAAAATATATTTTCTTTCAATTCCCTTCATCTATGCACTTTACACACACAGAACATTTCCCAAATGCAAATTATTCTGACACTGTGGAACACATTGAACTCCATATGAGAGTGAGAGACATTTCGAGAGTTTTAGGTGCGCCAACGAGTGGACAGCGATTTACCCCCCCTCAGAAAGTGGGTCACATACGTTATTCAGGAATTCAGGAGATTAAAGAGGACATTATTTGGGAAGTAGTGAAGAGTGCAAAATTAATATTTAATAATTCTATGTTGCTGAAAACACAAAATGAATTTTTAAAAATTAAAAAAAAAATTTGGGGAGTTTTTTTTTAATGATTCTACAGTCAATTTTTGAGAGAAAAACTCGAAAAAATGAAATTTTAGTCATTTTTTTTGTAAATTAGATCTAGACAAGAAGGATTTATCTGAAAGAAATTATTCGTATCTTCGGAAATATCGGATTATTCGCTAATATTCGGATGATTCTCGCAAAGAAAAATAAATATTAGTCTAAGCCCAAAAGATGTTTAATTGAAGCATAAAAAGACTTAAATCAAGCCGAAAAAGAGTAAATTCAAGCCGAAGAGTTCTAAATTCAAAGAACCAAGAACCAAATTTTAAGAAAACAAGATTAATTAAAGTCTTAAAAGGAGACTAAATTCAAACCAAAAAGTAGTAAATTAAACCCAAAAAATCCTTAAGACGTTTTTCGATTTTCTTTTTCGGTTTTCAATTGTTCCGTTTTTAGCAAATCATTATTCATGTAAAGTAAAATATTCAGATCTTAAAAGAAATTCGGATGATTCGCTATAAAGCAAAATATTCGCCTGATAAACACCCCTTGGAGTTAGAAATCGACAATAAATTTATCAAAGCGTCGCTGACATAGACGTTCTTCGTTTTCTTTTCAATTGCAATTTGACGTTTCTCTACAATAAAAGTTTTGTCTTTTTAAATATTTGAATAATATTTTAAATATTTTTGTTTTTTATACAAATTTCAATTTTTTAAGCACTTTAACATAGAAAACTTCCTTCGTGATTTTTTTTACAGCAGCCTCTATGGGACGCAGTGTTAGATTTTCAATTATCCCACTCTTTGTATTTCATTTAAAAATTCATTCCATTTGTTTTTTTTGTGTTTCTTTTTTTCTTTATGCAACACATTGAATTTTTGCCGCTACAATAGTTGCTGGTTGAATTGGTACAAACACAGACGGAGGAGAAAAAAAAATAGCAAAACAAACAAAATGAAAGAGTACAAAAACTAACTCACCTGGAACTCAAAAGCTTATCAGCCTCATCCGCCGTCATTGCATCGGGCATATTTTCATGGTCACTGTCGCTTGCATCGGCAAACTTAACATCGTCTTGCACATCGAGCGGTGGTCCGTCGGACATTGGGGGTGACGGTGGTGGTGGAAGGGGTTTCTGTGCAAGGAAAATCTCCGGATCGTCCGTGAACTTGTCCTCATGGCACCCATTTGCCTCGGCAGTGCCCCCAATGAGTGTGGGGCGCGTTGGATCGAGTATCGTCTGTGGACTATGGTAGTCCGTGGAATTTCCGCTTGGCGGTGATTGCACATCCTCCTCGAGGGAATTGGATTTACTGTCGGCAAACAGTTCATTCGGTGGTGGGAGTTCGGGCTTAATGGTGGCATACACCACCTTCCCCTCAACTTCCATGGGCGGCGGAAAGGGTAGTGGTGGTGGAATAGTCCGTGATGGTACCTTGTACCCCTCACCACCTTGTCCACCGCCGTAGTAATCATTCTCCCTGTACGAATCATCACCCTCACTCCCGTCCGGATTGAGGCGGTACCCCACGTCGACGTAGTGCAGCTCGTGCGGAGAATCATTCGAATCGAGTGACGATGAGTCCCGCATGGACGGCGGTGGTTCCGGTGGCAGCTGCAGATCGGCCGGAAGATCAAAGTCATACGGTGGCTTCAGTGGAGCCTTTATTTCCGGTGAGGGTTCATTGAAGCCCCCCTCGTCAGTCGATCCGGAAACAGTGGAAATACTCGATGAACGCACACCTGGAATATTTAGACAAATACTTGGTACACCCTTTGGGGGTTTATGCTGCGGCTCTTCCTGCTGACCATCGCGGGGATTTTTTCCTGAAATAATTTGAAGGAAGATTAGAAAACTTTCTTTTTTAAATCAACTCAAAGGACATTTGGAGAAACATTTTCTTCAACAGTGATGGTCTTTTTGGTGGATATTTCAAAGAATTTTTCAAAAAAATGTTAGTTCTGAAATCCTTGAAACCAATAACTTTTTACAATGGAGTCTCGTAGGAGAGCCTTACATCTCACAGGTAAAATCTAAGCATAAAATTTCGAAGGAAATATAAAATTCTGGTTAAGAAAACTAGGAAAACTTTATTATCGTCTTGCTTTGTTAACAAATAAAAATTCTTTGCAAATACAAACAATTCTTTTCATATTTTTTGTTATAAAATGGGGTAAACTTGGACAGCTTGAAAATTTTTTCTTGATATTATTTTTTATTTTTAAAGAAATATGATTATTTTTATTTTCTACAATTTATCTAAAAGTAAATATTTATAATTATTTACAATTCGCAAAAAGAATATTAAAATTATGGCTATACTGCGAGATTTCACTGTAAATCTCTTCCAGGTAGGTCCATTTTTGTTTAAGCTTTAGCAAAGTTTTCATTCAAAATTTCATTGCAAATCAAGGAACCAAAATCAGTTATAAAATTAAATGTCATCAAAATGAATTTCTCTTCTGTGAATTTTCTTCTGGAAAAACAATATTTCGCCCTGAAAAATATCCTAAAGAACCCAACGCTTCATCCTAAAGAGAAAGATGATCAAAAAGTCCTACAAACGATTATAAATTTACTGGATTCCCAAATTGAACCACACATTGAAGTTGCACGGAAGAGGAATAAGTTTCTTACAAAATTAATTCTAATCCTGATTGAGGGGAAAACAAAAATTTCAACAATGGAGGAATTTTCAACGTTCAACGATCCCCGATTCAGCACAACCCAAATTGACATGCCCCAATTTAAGAAAGTCCTCGAGATGTATTCCCGGGTATCCGCAGAAAATACTTCAGCAATAAAATGTTCGACACATTTTGATACAAAGCAAATGGATAGCGTTGCCGCATCTTTCATATCTCTTGCCCTCCACAGTGAAATCGACAGTCCGTGGCAGGCGGAAGAAAGGAATTGAAGCAAAAGAATTTGAGAATGAAGTGGGCAAAAAAAAAGCTGAACAAACCTCGACATTTGATGCAAAATCGGCGAATATTGAAGCACATTTTGTCCGATATGCCACCACAACAAGAACACTTCACTTGAGCATTTTCCAGCAAGTCAATTTAGACCACATATTATATTTTTTATTATTTTAACCAACTTCTTCTTCAACTATTGAAATGCTCTCTATTGAATGATTTATCGACAATTGGTAGGAGAGAAAACACTCTTGTTGTCTATATGAATAAAAATTTCCCACATATAAGTATATTCTCACTCTCAGCCAGCACAGACTAAATGGGGCTCGTTTTTTTTCTTCTTTCTCTGTTGTGTGTCTGACAAAAACATGCCTGGCTTGCATTCGCCTCTGCCATCATCTACCCTTGTACAGCACTACACATCGTACCGTGATGTATGAATAATGTTGAGGAAAGTCACCATCGAAAATTCTAAATATAAATACCTACTATATGTACAACACATCACATTTTAAATACATTTAAACAGAAACTACACTTAAATTTGCGTTACATCACATATTCAGAGAGTCCTCTTCGCCAGCATTTGCTCTTTTTCACATGAATTTTTACTTTTGCAAATTGGTCAAGACGTATGAAATGCCCCAAAGGATGATCTTCAACTACATTTAACAATTTTTGATAGACTTTCAAAGTGTATTGCAGCAAATAAAAATTATCCCTGATGTAAAAATAGAAAATCGTGAACATAAAAACCGCGATGGTTAACCCATGCTAACGAGGTCATAGATCTTCTGTACCTAGGACCTTCATTTTATAGAATTTGACTAATAAGCCTATAAGAAATATAATTCCTGAAAAAAAAAAATTTTAGCCCCCATGGGGGCGTCGGTAGACACCGTATGATATATCATACGTTTAACGAAAGGGGGTTGAAAAAATTCAATTTTTTCTCAGTGTTGAAACAAAGATTTTAATTTATTTAAATGCATAAATTACATAATTTATGCTGAAATTAAGTATTCTGGCTAGATTTTGGACCAGAATTAATTAATTGATCCAATAGAAGTCCAATCCTTGGGTTTCAGAATCAATTCACTGCGTTCTTGTAGAGTTCTAGCTCTAAGAATACCGAAGCTGAACTTGTCGTGAATCCCACAGTTATCCTCATCACTAACAGTTGCGTAGCCAGGAAGTAAAATAACAATCTCATGTTGCATGGTTTGCTCTAGGACGGAGACTTCTGGTGAATATGCTGACAAGTCTCCGGACAGAGCCGAATGTACTATCCTTCTTCGTTCTCAGACCTACAAAAATCAAGATTTTCGCTATAATTTCTATATTTCCTGGTGTGAGGTACTTCTTAATACTTACGATGTATCTGATTTAGCACTTCCTGGCATTCCTTTTCACTGCAATCTTAATTTTTATTCCCAAACTCTTAGATCTTCCCTCACAGAAATAAACTCGCACTTTAACCTAAAAAGTACCTCAATTCAACCAACGTATGATATATCATACGCAGATGTTTATCGCGCAAAATAATTAAATAATTTGCGGTCGGAGACGGATATTTTAGTTAATTCACAAAGTTTTATCAATAATTAAGAGATTTTGCACAAAATAATACAGAGAAAAAGGGAATTGTCACTTGAAATACACACATTTTGGTTCCCGGACAACATTGCAATTGGATACACTTAGATTTTTGTCAAAAAATAATATTATTTTATGTTTTTGACACCCAGAAAAATTAATTATAAAGAGTTAAGGGTTTATAAAAGTGGAAAACACTAACCCGGAAGGAAATTTTTGCAAATTCGCGTCATAAAAATTAAACAAAAATTACCAATTTTGCGTATGATATATCATACAAAAAGTGAGGATGGGTTAAAATTGGACAAAAATAAACCTTGCAATAAAAATAATACGTTCTAATCCAGGGGCGTAGTCAGAATATTATTCAAGGATATGTATAAGAATAAATAGCTAAAAAAAAAAAAGATGACTTCGAAGTTGAGATAAACAAAGATTGATAATAGTAGTCATAAAAATAGTTGCATTTGAATGAACAGTTTTTGACAACTTATCCATTTTAAATTGACATTTTTGTAAGGTTTGACGTATATTTATTTTAACGTTTGACGTTTCTCCTAATTTTTAACGTTTGTTTTCTAACGCTTAAAGTTTCGTTCATGTTTCTTTAACGTTTCATATTCCATAGAAATTTCTAATTTCTAATGTTTTTTTTCTAATTTTTTTTTGACATTTTCTGACTAGCGTTTGAAGTCTTATTTCTTCTATTTGTCAGCCTAATAATTTTACGTTAAGCACTTTTATTCTAACGTTTGACATTTTCTTAGATCAGATTACGTTTAATTTCTTTCCAGTATTTGACGTTTTTCTCCTGACGTGTGAATAAAAAATAAAAATGTTTTTTTTGTTTCTTTTTGAACCGCAAACGACCCATCTCATTTATTTCTTTAAATTTTAAGTAAATTTTATCAAAACTCAATTAAAATTAAAACATTTCAGATCCCTACCGCCTTTTTACTCTATTGAATGAGTTTTTTTTTAAAATTATTTTCATTGATTAAATGAATGAAAAAATGAGGCTTTTCTTTATCGAAACATGTCAATTTAATTCATTTCATCAGCTATTAAAAATCATTTTCATCAAACGTCACTCTTCGGTGCTTTAATAAATTTTTAAAAACAATTTAATTGCCCTTTAAAAATTCATCTAAATTGTCATTTCTCACGTCTTGACTCAGAAAGTCATGCACAAACCCCATTTGGAGGTTCTTCCAAGGCAGTTTCAATACCAATTTAGCACAGACTTTTGTACACAAATTCTATATTTTCTCCATCATTGCCACTGAAGCACTCATTTTCCCTCCCATATTGCACCAAGATTCAATCTTGAAACATCAATTGCTATTAATTGTTTATCACAATTCACAAAAGAATCTTTTCTTCTTGCTAAATGAGCAATCATTTAAAGCTGATCGTGTGTATTTTCCACTTTATCAATGTATATCGCAATTAGCCGCGTGTTTTTTGTGCTGAGCAAAGAATTTGGCGAGTCACGAATGGATCGCAAAGAAAGCGAAAATGTGGGAGTTTTGTGATGCTGATGAGGAAAAAAAAATGAGCGCGGTCTACAGTTGAATGACTCTTTAATACATTTTCCCACATATTTCCCCATTTGAAGCACCCGAATCACTCTCTTTGAATTTCAGTGCAAGATCACGCACTGGTCGCCTTTTTTTTTCACTCCACCTTCCTAATGTCCAACACGACATTTTTTCTCACTTTTTTCCCCGTGGCAATTTTTGCACCTTGCCACATTTATTCCCACCACCAATCTCTCCGTTTTGGGGCATGAAAAATTTATTATTATTCTTTCGTTTTTTTTTTTATTGTGTGAAAGATGAAAAATAAAACAACAACAAAAAATGCAATCGCCAGACAAAATATACTATCACGACGATTATCTCAAATGGAGCAACAGAGTGAGACTAAAATATGTGATCAACATCTTCTTGTCGTGCCTCATGGTGACCAAAAGAGATCTTTCTGAGTTGCGCGCTAGAATTATACATTTTGAGACGCATTGAGAGATCTTTGTTTCATTTTCTCTTTCTCTCCACCCAAAAGAATCTCTTCGTACAGTGCGTCCTCTACCCTCCCCCGCATTCTCCTCCCCCCTCGCAATTGAGACATTTTATTATGTGTACTACACCACCAAACATAATCTTCATTCATATGCAATGCATAAAAAATTATGTGATCGTGCACATGGAAAATTCTCTAAAAACTCCTTTTGCTCATCTTGCAAAAATTTTGAACATGCGGAAACTTTTAGATGGGGAGTAAAGAAAAAAAAATGAGCAAGAAAAATGTAGGTTTTTTTGATAGAAATTTCTTCACCGGAAATACTTAAAAAATCATCGCGAAGAAAACTTCCATGTGCAATGAGATATTTATTTTTATCCCACAATAGCTGTGAACACTGTAAAAAGACAATTTCGCCTCCCTCGCATTTTAAATTGGTACAACACACATGAAGGGAAAACATTTTGATGATTTTTTGACGAATGAGGGAGAGAAAGAGGAGTTGAGAATATGAGAATTTCCTCTCCCCAAGTTTAGAGATTAAAGAAAATTGTTAAACAGATCATTATTAACAGTGAGGATCAAAGAATTTACAAGGGTATAGCATATACCAATATCTGTATTTTTTTCCTTTTTTTATGATTTTTGGAATAATTCTACGATTAAGCTTTATTAATTTTATTTAAGGAATTTTTTATGTGCAAAAAAAACGAGTTTTTGTTTATTCTATCTTGTCAGACTTAATGAATTCCTGAAAAATTGAACAATAAAGAATTGACAAGATTCTAAAAAAAAAATACCCATAAAACATTAACAAAATAAAATTCATTTTAAACCTTTCAATTTAATTTAATTCATAAAAAAATATATTTAGGGTATTTTTTTAAATAAATTCCTAGATTGACTCACTTTCCACGACCATCACTGTGTTCAGCCCAATACATTTTCCAAATTAACAAAAAAAATCTTCTGGAAGCTTTTAGAAAAATTAACATTAACTCACCAGGAGATGGAGGACAGATATCCAATTTGTCTAGCTTCTCATTTGATTCATTCTCCTGCTTCTCATCCTCCGTGTGTATGGGACTCGTTGGCCCAGACGAAGCACTCGCAACTGGGCTTGATGTGGAACTCAACCCACATGCTGGCGATATAACGTCAGATTCATTGGATGTATTCATGACAGTCGCCTCGGGTTCCGGTGGTAGTGGTGGCTCAATCACTAAATCCGTGGATTTTTTGCGTCTCTTCTCTGGAATGTCATCCTTGATCTTTGATCGTGCGGGACTAGAAGTTGCTTGCACATTTGTCACATTTGGCCCTCCCGGGGATGCCGGAGGACTTTTGTACATCTGCCCAATTGATGGGCATCGTGTGGGACTACTCACGGACGTTGGTCGCGTGAAGCGTGGCTTTATGTCCGGATAGCGTGGAGCCTCTGGTACGGTGCTTCGTGTCACCTGTGCCGGTTGCTCCTTGAGCACCTCGGCGGAAATGAGAGTTGTCCCGGGGACAGTACGGATGATATCACACCGATTTGGATCACTATTGTACCGCGTTGTTCGTGTCTTTGAAAAATGCGACGTCCAATTCTTCTGCTTCTCAATCAACTCACGCGAATTGAACTTCCTCTCGGGCTTCTCGGGCTTTTCCGGTTTCTCCGTACTCTTCAGCCGACTCACATTGTGAATCTTTGTCGTGTCAATCTTGGAGACCCCATTTGTAATGGTGCCACTGCCACAGGTGGCCGCCGTGGGGAATCCCCGTGTCCTCTCAGGGCTCATCTCATTCAAATTCTCCTCCCGACTATTTGAATGGGGCACCTTCACACTGAATGTCGGTCGCGGGACACGATTCTCCACGCCCAACTTCTCAAAGAGCGCCCTGGCATTGTTAAAACGCGCCGCATGAGATTCCGTTCGTACCACCGAAACTGGCGTTTGTGTCTCCTTTGGCTCCTCCATCTGGGGTGACACTTCAATGGGTTTTCGCTGAAATATATTGGCAATCTGCGAGACTTTTGGCCCCGCTGCTGGATTTATTCCTTTCTCCATACCACCAGCACCACCTCACAGAAACATCCACACGCTGATGCTTTTGAGAAGAGATCGAAAGAAGAAAAAAAGAAAACTTAAAGTGAAGAATTTTACGAGGAAATCTCACAAATTCACATGAAAAATGGGAAAAAATAAACTTCTATGCGGAATATTTTTCTCTCTCACTCACACACCAATGAAGAAAAAATTCCAAGATAGTAACTAACAAATTATCTCTAAATTTTGATAAAGACTCCACTAATTCCTTTTGATAAGAATTTTCATAAATGATAGTAATTCTTACAGAAAAATTTCCCTCCACTTCCCTTTAGAATAATTCCATTGATATGTGAAGAAGTTTTGCACTTAAAACCACAAAATTCAAATTCTCCTATCTCACATTACAAATCACCCATTTCAATCCACTTTACATCATGAAAATTTATCTGATACAAAATTCTGGGTGAATGAGGGGGTCGGGGAAAGGCACAGAGAGGTATTTTGTGTGACGGAGTCACTCCAAAGAATACGCAGAATGATAATGGAATACTTAAGAAGATATAATTCAGGGACAAGGTGATTGCAGGTGGTTGAGTGCTGCTTCTTAATTGTTTCAGCACAGTTTCATCTTCCAAAAAGTTGTGCGAAAATTCTCCTAATGTCTTCATACGTAAACATTTACCTAAAATTGAAGTTTTTGAATGAGGCAGTAAAATTAATAAAATTTCGCTAAAATATCTTTGCGAATATTTGGGAAATTTTATAATGAAAATTCTCATTTTTGGTTACGAAATGTTTCTGAAGTTTTGAATTTAGTTTCTTACACAACAAAATAAAAAAACCATTTTTTGCTAATTTCTTTGCTCAAACATTCCAATTCAAAATAATGCACTTTTAATAAATTTAAATTGTTTTTAGTTGATTTTATTCCTAAAAGAAATTGGCAATTGAGAAAAGTTTCTAAAAAAAAAAATTTAGGTTAGAATACAATTTTTTAATTTTATGAATTAATTTAACAACAAAATTTGAAGAAATTGATATAAGATTCTTTGCTCAAATTTTTAAAATACAAATAAAGTTTTAATTTCGATTTTTAATCGCCTCACATGCATGTTTTTGATGTTTAAAATTGCGAGCTGAGAAACCAAAAAAAATCTTTTGGCAAAATATCCAATATGCCTGTTAATTTCTCTTATAGCTTTTATCAACAAGACCCAATTTTTGTCTTTTCAGTGATTCATTCACTTTTTACGTTTACCCAATCTTCTCAATATCACCAAAATATTGATAAGAGCCTATCGTCTGTGATAACACATAAGAAATTGCCTTTAGCAGGTAAATTGTCATTGTTTGATAGAGTAAATTATTGAACGGAACTCTCATTTAGGATTGTGTAGAGAATTTAGTAACTTCCTGACAGATGAGAGGCGTTTTGTTGGTATTTTTGGTGATTTTTCTCGTAACACGCAGCACCTTAGCTGTGGGACTTGGTGAACATTGCAACAACAATGATAATTTATTTTGTGACCAAGGATTGATGTGTAACGACCAAACTTGTGCTTTGAACAAGACATCATGCTTCTTCACCCAACATCTCGATAGGGAAATGATCGGACAGCTGCCCACCTGCAATGATGACGGTACATTCGCTGCAAAGCAATGCAAAGGCGACCGAAGTACAGGAAGATGCTTTTGCTATAGTGCGACTGGTGAGAGGATTTTTGGGTGGGATTGGTGGCGGAATTCTGAGGAAATGAACTGTGCATGCAGCCGGAAGAGGTATGAAATGGAGAAATCAGGCCGTCACGAAGTTACACTCCACTGTCAGCAGAATGGGAATTTTGAGGAGCTTCAGTGTGACGATGACACGTGCTGGTGTGCCGATCCAGACACGGGCTTCATCACCGACAACACAATCGCCGTCCCCCAGCACTTGTGGACCCTTTTACCGTGCTACAATACCTCCTCCTATGGGACACAGTACCTCAGACAGTGCGAAAGTGCCTCCCATGCTCAGAGAGTCATTCGAAATGCATTTAGCAAACGTGGCACCACACAGATATCCTTCAGTAACATCCCATGCCACTATGATGGCTCTTTTGGCACGTACGGCATTGCAGAGGGACAGTGAGTGAATTTTATGTTGAGCTTTTTTTTTATCGTTCGTTGGTGGTACTTTACAGCTTGTAAAGTTGATTGTTTCTCTTTTATTTTAGAGCCTTTTGCAGTTGGCGTGATGGTTCGAGGCTAGGTCCCTTTGCTGCTGCTCCAAATCAAGTTGGAACTATGGATTGCTGTTAGTTAAACTAAAGTCCGCAAAAAATTAAGGCGTTACTAAAACCTTTTTTTCCTTTATAGACTGTGCCCGTGATCAGAGAATCTTCAATGACAACGGTCTAACCCTCAATCTCCAATGCAATGGTCAAGGGAACTACGCTAATCCTCAGGATCTCAATGGAGAACTCTTCTGTGTGGATCGCGATGGGTTTGTTGTGTCGGATTTTTATCCACCTGGCACCGAAACCGTTGATTGCAATAATCATTTGTACTACATGCAATAAAAGTTGAATAATTTCTCAATTATTTCATCCATCTCCCGGCGTTTTTTCTCTGCTCTCACTTTTTTTCCCTTCTCAACATTATAAACTCTTCTCGCTTGCAATTTGTGCGCACAGACGGAAGAACAGCTATAAATGCCATATTGAGAAGCTATATACAATTAGTTTATAATATCTCTCCCATGGTAATGCCATGAAATCCCATTAATTTACCTGTTGAAAATCTTTCATGCTAAAGCCGCCGTTTTTTTTTCTCTTTATTCATCACATCTCAACTTATTTTGCTATTTAGATTTGATATCATGAAATTTTATTTATTCATCATTGAGCATGACTCAAAATAAGTAGGTATATACTTATAGTATATAAAGAAAATTAAAAGAGATTTGCATCTACTTTCAATATTCACTTTTATTGAAGAAGTTTTTTTTTCAATTTTTTTCCTCCACATTTCTCTTTTAAAACTTTTTATTAAAAAAATCAATGAATTGTAAATTGAAGAAAAAGTTTTTCTTGGAAAATATTTAGCCTTGAAGGTAATTCAATTGAAAACATCTATGTATCAATTTGCATTACCTAATTTTGTGACCTTTATAATGAATATTTTAAAGGTTTTCGATGATTCGATAATTCCAATTAAATCTTTTTTTGTAAATTTCTCAATAAAAAGAATTTTAAGCATTGACGTCTGCAGTTTGACAAGATGCGGCCAAGAACTTGGGTGAGGGGTGTGGCTTGAATATAATGAGTTGTTCCAGAATGAAATAATAGGGAAAAAACTTTAGAGTCAATTTTTTTTTAAATTTTGAAGACTTATTAAAATAAATAAAATACTTAAGCTAATTGGGCCTAATTCAGCGACCAAGAAACCTTTGAAATCTTTGAATTTTGTACTGAAATTTCAAGATTTCAAGCGAATTTCAAGGGTTTCTTGGTCGCTGAATTAGGCCCAATACTTGTTTTTAATTAGCTTCATAATTAACTGTGGCTATTACAATTTCTTTCGATCTAGTCAAATTTAATCTACAAATCAGTCTAAAAAAATTAAAAACCTACAAATTTTTACATTATTTTAAATTCCTATTTGAATCAACAAATCCTTTCTTAAAATTTCAATTCTAAATTAATTGGAAAATTCTTGTAAATTATGAATGTCAATGACAAGAACTTCCAACTTTTAGAAAAAGTAATCTTGAAGTATTTCAAAGAATAGATTAAATTCAACGAAGGTTCTTCTTTAGTACAACAATGTCAAATAAATGAGGATTCGAAGGAAATTGCACGTTTAAACTTTCTCTCTACTCCTTTTTTTCTCATTTAAAAGGATTAACCCATTACGTGTTCTCTATAAAGCCTTTGAAAATGTGTAATCTCCTTTGAGAGATTAAGAAAGTAAAAGCCCATTTGTAATGTATCTTCTTAATGCAAGTTTTTTCTTTCATTAATTCTTTTTCTAAAAGAGAAATCACTGAGGCACGAGAAACGTATAGAAAAAAAAATATCCCGCAGCATCTCTTTCTGCACCGCCAAGAGAATAGCTGTAGAATTACCACAACTTGTCCCGCGCACCTCATTGTACGAGGGGGAGTGCAAACAAAAAAGTATATAGTCATTAAAATGAGAAATATTTCTCATTGAATTACAAAATGATATGAGAATAGAGATATATCCTTTAAAAGCATCACTCTCGTAAAACATGTAATGTTTTCTTAAGAAATAACTGATTTTTCTGACATTTTTGCACACATTTCGCACTCATTCACACTCAATGTTGCTGAAGAGGAAGCTCACAGAGCAGTGTTGTGAATTAGCTTGATTGATATTAGACGCAGTCTTTCACGCTAATGTAGTGTAATTAAGTAATACACACTTCTTACCTTTATTGTGATTTTAGACGTTGCCTCGATCCATGGAGAGATTAAAGTTTTTAAAATTGTGCTCTACGTTTCACCGTTTCTACTCAAAAATTCCCTAAAATTCCATCATCCCTCGCAAGAAGGGTCTTCTCGTCAATGGAACATCATCCTCATAGGATTGGGCTTCGTGGCATACTGTTTTGAGTCTTTTCGTCACTTTATTTGCTGCAAAGAGAGGAGAAGAAGATAAAAATTATAACTGTGAAGGTCTTTGGCCAATAAACATGTATTATGTAGTAACAAGAGATTGAGGGTGAAAAGGAAATGAAGAAGAAATTAATGGTAAAAGAAATAGAAAGTGAGAAAACCCATAAAATTCCCTTTTAAAAATTATGTCGTATTATTCTTTTTCTGTCACAAAGCCTCGTTGCCCGGAATACATCATTCTCTTCGTATTACAGAGACGGTGTTGGGACATTCTTCACTTCATCACCAACAACACTCCACTATGAAATTCTATTCGTTGCTTCCTCTCCTCAATGACTGAGATTGTCTCTGTGTGTGCACCAGAGGAGGCATTTAGGTTATTGACTGACGATGATTAGCGTGGCAAAAGGAACTTGTGTGTTCTGCGCCAAGTTGTACGTTAATCTCTTTGCCGGAATTTCCTTTTACAACTCTCTCACTGACCCCAAGAGGTTCTTCCACATTTATTTACATTTCTCTCATACCACACACCACACCACAAATACACTACCTACATTCATTTCCCATTTTATTTTATTTTATTTTATCAAACAATTCCAACAAATAATAATATCTGACGAAAGATAAAATTTAGAGGACAATTTTACTATCTTAGAAAGAGAAAATAAACTTCTTATCGTAGACCTTTTGAAAAATTCAGTGGTAATAAGAGAAAGGTAAGGGAAATGTTGAAGAGTTTATGTCCACACATTGAATATATATTCTTAAGCTTAAGGTGAATTTTGTGATTAGATAAAAATAAGAATGAACAACTGATATGTTTGTTTACACCATGAAATGAAATTGTAAGCAATTTTTAATCTTTCTGTCTCGCGACTTTGCAGAATGAGGATGTCGAAGTGAAATTAATTACACAGCAGTGGACAAGTTATTTTTTTAGCTTCCTCTTCACGCTCTCATTTTTTATTTAAAACTACAACAATGAATTGGAATTTAATTGTTTTATGTAATTATTTAGCATGAAGCTAGCTGGGAAATTTCTTTAGAAAAAAAAAGAAAAAGAATCTCGCCGATTATTCGCGAGACTTGAACTTATGGACTTTACGTGAAAAGTCAAATTGGTGCGCTTTTAACCACTGAACCAACAAATTCATAATATTTTCCTATTGATTGTAATAAATTATTAAATCTTTTCTTTCGTAAAAATTGTTGTAAGATTTGAGCATATTGATACTTTTAAAGAACTAATTGCACAAGAAAATATGTAATAGATTTTATTTGTTTCAGAAGTTTTTCATGTTTATTCTAACGTTTGAAGTTTTTTTTTCTAATTTTAGAAATATCTATTAAACTTTTTTTTTATTTTCAATTGGAAAATAAAACATTGAACATAAAATGACTAAAAAACATTAAATATGATCAAAATACTGCTGGCTATCTCACTCCAATTAGATAGTATAACAAAAATCTTGAAGCTCTGGAATTGTAAGACAATATTCTTGACAGAATCGACCCTATTTTTTCTCTTTAAAATTACAACAATTTTAGAATCTTCTAATTTTTCAAATTCGACTTTTTCAAAATTCATTTTTTATAAATTAAAATGTTTACGTTTTCTTATAAGAAACAAAATAAGATCAAACACATCAGAAAAGTTTTTATTCACCGAATTATTTATCTTTTGTTTGAGATGAATAAATCGTATTATTTGTGATTCTTCAACCATATCTAATTTTTATAAATTTATAAATTTTTTTATATAATTTTTTTATAAATTTGTGCAGAAACCTCATAATAGGAAAAACTTATACACAATCCCACAGAGATTGTTTAACAAACTAAAATTGTTTGTTTATTAATAAATATTTCTAAAATCCCCAGAAAATCTTATCACTCCTCCTCAAAGTCAGGAAACTTTTATGAATTTGCTGCACTTGTCACTAACAATGCTCTCGTCTACGCAGGCACTCAAAATACATCATTGTGGGGGCTCAAGGGGAGCACTGACTTGTTTTTCTCACCGCATGAAAAAAGCCACAAAACACAGAAAGGTGGAAATTATCATTAATCCTCACTTTTTGTCCACACAAAAGACGTATTTTTTTGGCGGCTCTCTCGCGCGGTATTTAACAAAAATTGATAATATTCGCCACAGAAGTCGGTGGTGGAGGTGCAGAAAAGAAATTGAAGCCTCTCTTTGAGAAGAGAAAACGTTCGTGTGTGAAAGTTATGCGCGCCGTTTTTGTTGTCTTTCTTTGGGGGGCCCCCCAAAATTGATCTCTGCCGTATTGCTATACCCAATTAATATGCAATCCATTAGCCGCCACCCCGCTGCGGCGTATGCGACTTCCGGGAGGACAAGAGACTTTTCAGTCCAGACAGAGTAGGGAAAGAGGGGATGAGAAGATGGTCTTCAGTGGAAAATTTATTGATGTCGTCTCGAGGAATTTTCCGGGGAGAGGTCCCCCCAATGTTTCTCGCCTTCCAGGAAGAAACGACGACACCGTGATTGTGCGCAGTAAGGATTTTTCGCACGAGGTGCCGCCCAAATACTATTTCCTTTTCGCATTCGAACATTTTCCGCAGGACTCCACGGAAAAGCTGTTTTGTATTTTTCCGCCCACTTTTTCTTCGCTTTTCAGCGTCGTCTGCAAAAGCAAAACAAAGGGGGGCATTTTTTGCAGCGCCCTTTCCGGGCGAATGCCCCCACTGTTTTTCCTCAAGCAGCCCAATTGTGGATTATTTATGCTATGGTCTGCAATTTGATTTTTTTTATGTACATAATTCACAGGGGCCCCCCAACTGGGAGGTGGAAAAATGCAGAGAAATAAACTTCTCGCACCATTTGGGCCAAATTGGTTGCGTCCAGGAAGTAGAGCTTGTTTTCACGGAAAAACCCCCCTAATGGGGCAATTTTCCATCCAGGGGCAGAATCCTACCTTTGGCACTTGATTGCAGCTGCGTTGCTCAAGGAGATGGTGCGAAAATTGCGGGGAAAATTGATGAAAATCTCCGGGAATGGCGGTGGTACCTCCTCCTCCTTCGACTTTGGAATTGTGGCGGAATGGAAAAATCAATACAGCGGGTGGAAAATGCAATTTTCTGCACAAACTACACAACAAACCCCACACTTAATCACTCTTTTTGACAATTTTGCACTTTTCACACAAATTTTCCACCGATTTTCACCGCAAAATGAGGAAAATTCACAAGTCCGACTGAGCGATTTCAGGGGCGAATCTAGAACTAAACTTTAGGAGGGGGATTTCGTGTGAATTTATTATGACTGGGGGCCGAAACACCCAAAACCCACCTCCTGAATTCGCCACTGTGTGATATTGTCGATTTTACTTCGTCTATCGATTATCATTTTCGATGATTATTTTAGCCGTAATATCGATACTATCGATATTTAAATAAAAAGAATTTTTTGGAGTCTTCTCACATTTTCTCGGGTTTTCTTGGAATTGAATGAGTTTTTTAGGGGCTGGAATTCGCTGGAACTTACGGCCGGTCTACTTGAAGCAAAAAAAAACGAAATTACGCGTAAAGGCTCCAACAGATGGACGAGAAATTCCTCATGCGGTGCGGCGCGGCGAGGTTTTCGGCCAATCAGAAGCGATGAAGGGTCACGAAATCCTCGCCGCGCCGCACCGCACGAGGAATTTCTCGTCCATCTGTTGGAGCCTTTAAAACCCTGATTGCAGTAGACATGTCGTATGATAATCCACTGGAAATCCTCATTCTTTTTTTTCTTTTTCTCGTATTTATCGGCAAATTTTCCTGGAAACTTAAATTTTCCAGGCCCAGAATGTGATGCTGCGTCGAATGAAGTCGAAAATTTGGAAAATTCATTTTAGGAAAAACCGGAATATCAAAGACTTTTAGAGAATTTCAAAATTCCGCCGGCTGACAATAATTCCCTAATTAGTCCCAAAAAAAAACCCACGAAACCCCGCTGTCCCCACACTTACGAAACCCCGCTTTACCAGGGAAAACCAGTAAATTGTGCGAAAGTGGAGAAAATTGTTTTTCCCGTTTTTCCTCAGCCGCTAATTGTTTTTGGCGCAGTACTCCAAATTCGTAAAAAAAAACGGAAAAATCTTTTTTTTCTATGCAGACATCGTGGAAAAGCAGCTGAAAATTACCGGAAAACATCCTAAGAGTTTGAAAAAATAGATTCTAATTGGATTTTTACTGGCTTTTTGGTGAAAATTGAAATTTATGAAATGCCATTTTCTAAAAATTCCGTTAGAAAATCATAGCAATCATTTTCCGCGGAAAAATTATTTTAAAAAAAATCCTGAACAATTTAAACGATTCAAATCTTAAATTTTTCACATTTTCTTTATCCAAGACAGAAAAAAGACAAAAGATATATTTTCATTTCATTTTTAATGGATCTAAAATGAATTTTTTATGTAGGAAATCAAAGCTTATCTCATCCAATCGATAGAAATACTCATTTTTTTAGACATTGATATTAAATGGGGAGTAAGATGAACATCTCGCACTGGCCATATTCCTCTCTTCCTGCCCATGAGATTTTCTCGTGTTTTTTATACGTTTATTTTAATAAAATTCTGCTCGCGTTATCGCTTGTTTTTTTGTTTTTTGTTTAGAAAGATGATGAGAAGAACAATACGAAGGCGACGGGGGACGTGGCCATCGCGGTATGTCCCGGTGTCGCCGCGTTATTGTTATTGCTCCGGTGGCATCCCGGATACTTGTGAGCTGCTCAGCCCGCCACTGTGGTGGTGGTGTCAATCATCGGCGATCCCTGTAGCTGCGATGGTGACTCCGATCCCGATACTCGCCCCGGTCGCGTTCCCGTTCACGCCCCCGGTGCTGCCGATGGTAGTCAGCAGCGGATGTGCTGCCCCTGAGGAAGTCCTCGCGCTCGTAGCGACTACTCTCGTAGGAATGTCGTGCATACTCGGGCACCGGAACGCCGTCGTAGTAGCGCGGTGGCGGCGGCGGAGGGATCGTGTCGTAGGGGAGAAGCGATGTGAATCCTGGGGGTGGTGCATAGGGCATTGGGGGCAGCTGATGCTGCATCTGGCGCATGTACTTCTCCACGTAAGCCTCAGCAGCTGCCGTGCTCGTTGGGTAGCGTTCCCACAGCGGTGGCGGCAGCAGCCGGTCAACACGACTGTACGGAGATGCGGGACGCTTGTAGGGCCCCACGGAGTTGGTTAGCTTGCTGCGACTCGTCAAATAGAGCTTCTTGCGTGCTATTCCACGAAGCACTGGCGGTGGGCGGCCACGCAGTGACACTGTGGGGCGACTTGGTGGCCCACGGTAGACAACCTTGGGGCGAATACCCTTCTCACGGAGCCGATTGGAAGTCTCCTTGGATTTTCGCAGGATCGGCGTGAGCTCAATCTGATCGTCAGCCGGAAAGAGGCGACACAACTCTGCACCCACTTTAGGCTCAATCTCCTGCCCATCGCGCCCAATTTTCACGGGCTTCCCCTCATTCCAGGGATTAAACAAGTGCCCCGTGCATGTGAATGAGAGCTCCTTGCGGCAGATCCAGTCAATCTTGAAGACACCCCCAAGAGCTTTTGCTGACAATCCATGTGGCAGCACCCAGCTCACTGTTGGCCCATCGTGACGTGCCTCCGTGTCCATCCGGGCGAACCCGGCAAATTTGCCGCTCTCCTTGACGGAGAAGATTAGCAAGACATTCCGGCATTCCCGGAATGCTTGATTGAGGTTCGCCTCATTCTGTGGAAGTGTTGCCCACACACTCTTTGCCTTGGACAGCGTAACATTCTCAGCATTGTTGGACTTTATCACAAAGTACCGCGCCTCCCGGAACAAATAATTGAGCTTTGTCATGTAGTCGTAGGACTTTGGTTGGCTCTTCATGCTACTGCCGCTATTGCGCTTCGGTGCGAGTACTTTTGTCTGTATTGTGGGGCCCCGTTTGCGTTGTGCCTCATCCTCATCTGTGGACTTCTTCGCAGGGCCCTTTGCCACTTTTTGCGTGCGATTCCGCACCGTGGGGCTCACACTTGACTCCGTACTGATGGAACTCATTCTCTTGGAGTCGCTCGATGAGTCGGAGGCCTCGCTGCGCGTGTCGAAGTCATCTAGCTGCTGCAATTGTAGCTCCTCATTAATATCCGCCTCCTCGTCGTGCCCCAGCGTCAGATCGGCCATTTGCACTGCCAAAATTCACTTCTTTTCCCGTTTTTTCGTCGCCCGGACAATTTATTTTTTTTATTCGCAGAAAGAAAAGTCAAGCAGCAACAACAACCGGGAGGGCGCCACTGTCACTCTCTCTTCTTCTGTAATTTTCCGCCGAAAAAAGCCGAAAAGCCATTTCGCCACGCAACGATTTACTAGCCATCCATTCATCTCACTCTTTCGCTTGTGAATGCGTATCTTGTGTCGCACTTTTGTGTCCGAAAGGTATTTTGTTTGTTATTTTTGTTTCTTTTTTTTCTAGAAGGGATTTTTTAACGTGAGAGATTTTTTTCGTGAAATAGATTTTTCCCATTTTTCCGATTTTTCTTTTGATAATTTTAAGAAATGATTGAAGGAAGAAGACATAATTGCCTAAATCTTCAATTTAAAGCAGCAATTCCTGGACAATATCAAGAATTCTGGCATCCTGAAGACAAATCTCTTCTCCGGGCATCTGCTACTTTTCCTCAATGGGCTCCCAAATATCTCAACTGAGGCTCTAAAATCTTTCGGATGTGAAGATGTGAAGAGATGATGCCCAGCAAAAGGATGATAACACTGGGATGGATTGTAAAAAGCTTCAAACAGAATCAGATCTTGGGTCACAAGAAGAATCTCTGTGACTTCAATGATCTCAATCGAAGCCTGGCATTGTGGAGCATGTTGATGATGCTATGGGAGCCAGGACAACTGTTAGTTAGATCCTATATGATCATTGATTTTAGGAAGAGAATCTGAAGAAGATATTGACCACTATACTACCGAGAATAATTTTATGAACAAGTACAACCTGTATTCAAATTAACTTTGCAGCAAAGCTCCACCTTCTAGAAAAGCTTAAATTAGCCAAAAATCGATCAATTATCTTTCTGTATCAATTTATCAATCAATTGGTTCTAATTTGCTTTAAATACTCTTCTTACCAACAGCAAAAAAAACTCATCATGAAAAATCCTCCAAAGAGACTTTTTTTAAAGTAACAATTTATTTCTTTTTTTTCTTTAAATACGTTAATAAATTTAAAATGGTAATATTTACAAAATATATATAATTTTCTCTCTAAATATGATCTGTTTTTTAAACTCCAATTACTAGATAAAATTACTGTATGTGCTTTTTTTCAACATCTACAAACTCTATTTTATTACTTTCTTTTCTTTATTTTTTCTTTCTTCAAAATAATACCCACTTTTTTCTTGAGAGTAAAATGTCTTCACACCAAAAACTACAACTTTTCTTTTTTTTAGGTAAAATTCTTAAACATTAGCAATGCATAAATTGTAATTCCTACAAGAGAAAATGAACAGCAAGATCCAAACACTTGGTGTTTTCTAATTTCTTTTTTTTTACCTTAAGCGCTTTTTTTAGTTCTTCGGCGAGACACTGATGAGCTTATGGGATGCCACGGGGGTGATCTGAAAGAAAGAAAAATCATTTTTAATAATTTTTGAGCCCTTTGTTTAAAAAATTCTTTAATTTTTAGACTAATTAACTAATTAAGTTTATTGGGTTGTATTTTTTTTTGGAATTATGCCTTTTTGTCATGAATAAAACAGAGTTAGGACCTAATGCAAAGCTTATTCAAGAAGTGAAATGAGAAGAGAAAAAATGCTTAAAAGAAAAGGATTTTGAATGATTTTAGAACTTTCAAACCTTCATCAAATGACAAAGAAAGAACTCTTCAACTTACCCAGAGGGAATGCGATGGTGCCAAGTCATCCTCTTCGAGGGCAGGATGACTCTGTTGATCAATGTAGAGCAATGTATCCTTGCTGCATGGTCCACTCCGCCGTAGGGAATCGCAATTGGCAGCTGAGGAGAGGAATCCGGCAGAACTAAATGACTGCCTACGTGTTACATCGTAATTGTCATCAAATGCCTTTAGCCAATTAATCCGTGTTTCCGGAACAGAATTGAAGAATTTCTCCTCTTCAACGTGCGTCGGATCATCCTCCAATGCTTCCAAGCTATCTATGGAAGAAGTCTCCTTCTTGAGACTTTCTTCATCTTCTTTTCCTTCAGAGGGTGTTGCATCTTGAACCACCTTCTCTTCCTCCTCTTCCTTCTGTGGTACTTTCTCATCCACTTGTACCTCTTTAGCCTCTTCTTGGGCAACAACATCAACATCAACAGCTTCTTCGGGCTTTTCCGCAAGGTCCGTCACTTCGGCTTCTGTGACAACAACCGTGCTTTCTTCAGTGGGTTTGGCTTTTTCATTTCCTGCATCACTTGGTCCTGCCTCTGTTTCCTCCTGTCGCCTCACTTCAGGTTCGGGGATTTTCTTTTTGGCCTCTGTGGTGGTCTGTACGATCAAATGAAAAAGATTCAGTGGCTCCATTCCATTGACCATCACTGCAAAAATTCCTAAAAATGCACCAAAAACTCACCGATTTCTCGCTAATCTTCGTGGTTTCATCCACAACTGTTGCCGATGGAGCTGTTGTGGCGGTAATTCGGGACACCCAATGATCACCGGATGATGAACTACCCCCGGAGCACTCTGCAACGTCAATCTTCCGCCGTTGGTAGAATAAAATGTATGCCTCGTTGTTGATAATCTCCTCTTCGATGGCTTCGGAATTAACGCGTGCCACATTCTGGTCGTCGAATTTATACCACTGCTGATCGTAGGGATTCCTACATGCCGCCGTATAGTGCCCAGTCTCAAGAGTATCTCCCTGTGTGCGAGAAATCAGAGAATTTATAACGGCACACAACAGATAATAGTCGGACTTTTATCTGCATCTCTCTTCTCGTGAGATCCCACCCCCCGACATTGGCAGTTGCCCATTGCAATTCCCATCGATCACACCAGTTTTTCCGAGAGATTCTCTGGGATTTTTCAAAGGGATAAAAATCATTCAAAGAATCTCTCACGGTGATCCTCCAAAGCCCCACGAATAAGGAGAAAATGGAAACGCGAAAAATTGTTGCAATTATTGCTGGAATTATTTGTCTTTTCTGCTTTGTGCCCCTCCATGTGAATCCACCGTACAATCTTGAAGGACAATTTCAGCGCTTTGTCTCTGACTTCGATCGTCCCTATCGATACAATCCGGAAGCCTATGAGAGTCGCTTTTTAGTCTTTGAGGTAAAATATCTAAATTCCTGAAGATTCTTTGTAGGAAAATTTTACTTATTTGTTCTTTCCCTTTGTTCTCCTCAAAAAGAAATCAATGGTGCGACTGAAGACAATGAATGAGACCCATTGGAAAAATCCCAATAGTGCCATGTACGGTGTGACAAACTTCACAGATCTCACTCCGGAGGAGTTCCGGACAAATCATTTGGGCTACCGAAATGTCGAGAATACCCAAAATTCATCTACTGGAATGCCCAAAATGGAAAGTAGACGTGCCGACCTGCCCGAATCCTTTGATTGGCGCTTAAAGGACTTTGTAACGGGGGTTAAGAATCAGGGAGCATGCGGGGCATGTTGGGCGTACAGTGTTCTCGGTGTTGTGGAAACCATGGCGGCAAAAAGTGGCCAGAAGAAGGCAGAAGATTTGAGCATTCAGCAGATTTTTGATTGCTTCGACAGCCAATACTTTGGATGCCATGGTGGGGATTTTGTGGAGCTTCTCCAATGGATAATCGACGAAGACATTCCTCTGCTGAGGAATGGACTGTACACAAAGAGAACCGGTGGGAATTGCAGCTTTGATGCTGCTTCTGGGGTTAGAGTTAAGGATTTTACCTGCAGGAAGTGAGTTTAAATTATCAATTTCCTAAAAATTCCAATTTGAAGATTCATTTTGATTTTTCTTTCAGTTTTGTGGGAAATGAGGATGAAATGCTGAACCTTTTGGCCTTTCATGGACCCCTTGTGGCTGCCATAAATGGGTTAACGTGGCAAAATTATCTGGGTGGCATCATTCAGCATCACTGCGATGGGGAATTCTCTAAATTGAATCATGTGGTTGAGATTGTTGGCTACAATCTCGCACACAACACACCCTATTACATTGTTAGGAATTCCTGGGGAAAGGGTTTCGGGGAGAATGGCTACCTACGCATAGCCATTGGGAAGAATCTCTGTGGAATTGCCCAGAGAGTAGCTTTGTTAGACATTGTGGATCAACAATAAGTACCGAGAGAGAAAGAGATTTTGGGGCAAATAAAAGAAGAAAAGAAAAAACATTTTGTTGACTTACTTGATGGTAGCAAACGGCATAGAGGTCATATTTGGTGTCTTTGTGGCTGCCACTTGGGTGAAAAACATGCTCTCTGCGCTTCATCAGCTTCCACGGGCTCCAGTTGTCCCCATCATTGCCCGCTGGATCCCCAGGGGTGCCTTCGGTGGGCGAACGCGCAAGATGGGGTGACATGTCGAAGCCATTGAGAGGAAATTTAACCATTGTGGTGAGTTTGGCAGCTTGTGGCTCACGCAGCTGTTGCTGGCGGAATCTCTTGAAGTGAATCACAAGAATATCCGGTAAGGACCACAGTCCCAATGTCTTCACCACTGGCAAGTATTTCTGGCAGTGTGGGCATCGCCATGCATCCTCTGCACTCAGTGTCTCTGCCTTTGTGTAGTGATCCAAGCACTGCTCAAGCGTAAGCATTGCACACTCCTGACTCTTCTCCTTCATCTGTGCCACACTTGCGTGCTCCACAATGGGATCAGTTAGATCACTAAATTGCTCCTCTGGTGCATCCCATTCCAGCACAAGACGTACATTTGCTGGCCCCGTATCGGGGGGTACAACCGACAACATTACATCGATATTCTCCGTGAGCAGAGGATGCTCGAGGTGTGGCTCAAGGTACGTGTCAGGATCCACAAGGGGATCCTGCAGTCGAATCCGGAAAACACCCTCCACGGCATCGGTCTTGAGAATTGGCGAAATTTCCCGGATAAGCGCCTTCTGGAGCTCCCCGTGGCTAATGTCTCGCTTCACACGCACACAGAATGGTGCCCCAAAACGTTGTCCTTCCCCCCCATTGAGCTTCCGCGCCACATTCACCACACACAGCAACACTGTGACATTCTTCTCATCCTCCTTGGCGTCCGGAGTCTCAATGCAGTACACCATATCCGTGTCGGTGAGCACGGAAATGGGATCAGAGTCACTAAATACGCGCGAGAAGCCTTGCTCATTGATCTCCATCAGCACCATGCGATCCGACGCGATTCCCGTGTCCAAATGCAGCTGTTCACGTAGCGTGACAAATGGTGATCCCGGTGGTACGCCGAGACCCAGTTTAACCTGTCGCGGATGCTGCGTAGCATACAGAACGGTCACAATGACATTCTGCTGAACAATCTGCGGTAACTGCACGGAAATGCAGTGAAAAGGATCGAAGGTGTTGCTTTGCTTGTGGCATCGTGGGCACGTGAGTGATGAGCGGAATTGTGCCTGGAAAACTGCCTGAACAAATGAGCTGTTGCACCGAATGTGATTGGCGAGCGTCTCGGCGGCAATTATTTCATCGGGGCGCCCGTATGTGTTCTGCAACAAATAAATGTGGAATGAGATTTTTAGTAGAGAGTGTTTAGTTTGACAATATTGTGTGTGTTGGGGGAGTTATGATTAGAAAGACCTTCAGGGTGACACACTTCCGTGGATACTCTAAAATCAACACACCGACCTTATCTCTCTCTCACTCTCACTCTCTCCTTCAATTCTCAAGGGGGAGATTTTTGCGATAAGTGCTGTACTAACAAATTTGTTGTGAAAGTTTTAAGAAATTTTTAATAAATAATTAAATAAAGGGGTGAATTATTTCAAATTTTTATGATTTGCAATTTTTTTCCTGAACAGATAGAATTTCTTTCTTTTGCAAAAATCTAATTGATTTGCCAATTTTTTAAATTCAATTTTAAACATTTTTTTATTTAAAAAAGAAAAAAAAATCCCCTACATACGCCCCTGATTAATTTGGGAAAAGAAAATCAAATTAATAAAAGGTGTGTGCGGTGTACGCCAGTCCCCAAAAGCAACACCTCCCTTGCATTAATTACCTTCATGGCCTTGTATTTTCGCTTGGTGGCCGTATTGAGGTCCTCGTGAACTTTATCAAGGAGCCACAGCAGGAACTCCTGAGCATCGTGCTGCGTGGAACTACGAAATTGCGATCCATGCCTATCGACGGCCGCCTTGAAGCTGGTACTGTAGTCCGGGCTGTATCTGCATGTCCACAGTGCCTTGAGAATGATTGCCAGCTGCTCCGTGAGCTCCCCCTTGGTGCCGAATTTGCGTGAATTGATCTTGTTGCGCCGCTTCAAGTCCACCTAAGGTCACACACAAATGAGAGGATGGTTTCAGTGAAAAATAGTAATGATGAAAAAAAAACAAAGCATTGAATTTCACGCTTCAATCCCGCGCACAGCTCTCACCTTGTACTGATCCAGCACGAAGTACTCAGCCAGCAGATCTGTGTGGCTGAGGCATTGGAGTACGGCATTCATGAAGCACGTATTTCCGTGGTTTTTCAACCCTGTCACGCCTGGTGTTTGATCCGGGGGCCACTGGTAGCCCCCAAGGGGTGGTACACGATCTCCCACGCTCGGTTTAACCTACAAAACAAGAGTTTTGAAAAAAAAAATAAAAATAAAATCAATTCATGTGTGTCAATGGGGTTGTGCGTGGCCACGGAAGAGACTCTGATGTGACACAATCCACCTCAATTAGCGCTAATTAAGTGAAATATGCGATAGAGAGAAGGAACAATTCTATTGTTAATTACATTCAATTCAGAGCTCTGACCAAGCTAACATTTTGCTCACAGTACATTAATGCATAGATGTGTGTGGATAACATACCCCAGCGATGTTCAATGAAGTAATTTGCTGGGCAATTCGCGAAATGAATTTCCTCACTGAGGATGTCCGGAAGAGTTTGCGTTTCTCACCAGATGGTTCCCTTTCACCATCCGTAGCGCCCTCCACGTCATTTGGTGCACTTGAGTGGAGGCCCCCAATGAGGGGGATCTTCCGTACAGCCACTCTGAGGGATTTTCGTTGCGTGGACATTGAGAGTACCCTCCGTAGGCGACCACTGGTTGTCTTATCTGCATTCCCGGACGGTGGCAGAGTGGCCGAGGTCGCCTCACTTTTGCCCCCAAATCCCACAATTTCCGCGTCACTCTTCATCATTTCGTGCCCCACACCACATATTACTGACTCCAGGGCAATGTTTTGTGACATATTTGTTGGCTTTTGCACACAGAATCACACGCTAAATCACAAAAATTAAATTAATCCACAATTTTTCACCAACAGTTCCAACATGTAAACAACAACCCATCAAAACACATCCCGGCCGGACGCCACGTCATTTAGTCACTGATGAATCATTAATTCGTACTTGGTACTGCGTATAAGCTGAAAATCATGCGATTTTCGTATGCTGAAAAATTTAGATTTAAATTGATTTTAACACATGGAGGACCCAACATTTGGAACAACGTGGAGGATCAAATTGGTAATAAGTACCAGCCTAAAAAATATGCTCAATAATTAATTATTAATCAGTTTATTGAACGAGGATCGAAAGTTTCACTAATTCTCAATCTCCTTCAAGCATTCCTACACTTAATTACTAAATATTTAATTGAGAAAATCGTCACTGAAAAAAAATTGTGTAGAATCGATGCAAAATTGCCAATTCAAACGACTTTTTTGGCTACAATTTTACATAATTTATTATTGCGCCTAAATCATCACAAACTTTGATTCTTCAAGTAACTTTTTAGTCACTTCCGGCAATAAAATTAGTCCGTATTAATGAGTTTCACCAAGGAAAAGTGAACAAGAGTACTTTATTTGGGAAATATGGGGAAACATAACCTCAAAACAATGGCTGAAATGTATGAGATTTTGACTGGTAATGATTACCAATTTGATCCTCCGCGTTGGATTCTGACTTTGACCTCAATTATCTTCCAAAGAAAAGACTTTTCTCGAGATTTTCTTTCTGCTATCTTATAGTAATTAAAATTCCCTACACATAGATGCTAAATTCATCGAGATAAGTCCAATAGATTTTATTCTGTGACGATTTTAAGGTTCAAATTGGTAGAATGTACCATAGTAAAGTTTTCCGAGTGTTAAATCGTTCAAAAATGCAGTGCAGGCTTCGTCAAAATTCTGAATAATTTCCAAGAGAATAATCCTAGAAATTATATCTAGAAGGAATGTCAGTAAATAATTAAATTGTTTTTTTTTAAAGAGAATTCAAAATATTTCTCTAATAATGAGAATCTTTATCTTGGCAAAAATCGTTCTATTTTCCAAAATTTAGAAATTCTAATTCGCTTAGTTAGAATTCCATTATAAATAAAAATCCAATAAGAAATCGTCATTGATATTAGTTCAACAAATTCATGACTAATCCGGCCGGGTTGGGCGCACTTTGATTTGATTGAAAAAAATGTAATTTTGTCAATTTGTAGCGACAAAAAAGTGCAAAAAAAGCGATTAAAATGGAAGGGCAGGAAATGAAGCTTCCGACGTTCGGTGATGACTCATGGGCCGAGCATGGAGGGTACATGAATGCCAAAATTAACAAATTGGAGCAGCAATTCCTGGATAATGCCAAAAATTCCGGCATCCAGAAGTCAAATCTCTTCTCCGGCATCTCCATCTACGTCAATGGGCACACAAATCCCACAGCTGAGGCTTTGAAGATCATCATGATGGAGCACGGTGGGATCTATCACACGTATGAGCGCCCCCACACCACCTTCATCATTGCCAGCAATCTTCCGGATGTGAAGGTGCGGAAGATGATGCCCAGCAAGACGATCATTAAACCCGAATGGATTGTGGATTGTCTCAAAGAGAATCGGATCCTGGATCACAAGAAATATCTCTACAATTTTAACCATAAAGTATCGCAACCAAAGCTGGCATTTGGCGGGAAGAATGAGGATGATACCAAGAAGGCCAGGACAGCTGTTAATCCAAACTTCCTATCGGAATTCTACAGCAATTCTCGCTTGCATCACATCTCAACCCTTGGGCTAGCCCTTAAAGATTATGTGAATGACCTCAGGGAGAAGCATCAGGGAGATTTCCCAGGAAGGATGGAGATCATGCTGCCAAGGCGAAAAATCTCTGGGAATACTTCAGGAAGATGTGGGAAGGCTATAATGCACATAGACATGGATTGTTTCTTTGTTTCTGTGGGTCTGCGATCTAGGCCACACCTCCGAGGACTTCCTGTGGCTGTTACGCATTCAAAAGGCGGTCGAAGGCCGAATTCTTCTGATCAGAACTGTAAAGATCCCAGCTCAATTGATGAGGAAGTCGCAGAGGAAGAGACGAGGAATATTATGGGAGGTTCTGTGGCTGAAAATAAATCCATCTCACTCGCAGAGATTGCTTCCTGTAGCTACGAAGCCCGCAAGAAGGGTATCAAGAATGGCATGTTCATGGGAGCAGCCCTGAAGCTCTGCCCAGATCTCAAAACCATCCCATACGACTTCGTCCAGTACAGGGAAGTTTCCTACATTCTCTATGACTCCATCGCCAGATATACGTTGGATATTGAAGCTGTGAGCTGTGATGAAATGTTTGTGGATCTCACGGATCTCCTGGACAGTACGGGAATCTCCTGTGAGGACTTTGTCACGCATATTAGGGATGAGATTAAAAGGAAAACTAATTGCCCATGCTCAGTGGGAATTGGTGAAAATCGCCTCCTGGCCCGGCTAGCCACCAGGAAAGCTAAACCCGATGGGCAGTACTTCTTCCCGCAGGAGGATGTCACCCAAAATATTGCAGAAGTCTCCTTGAGAGATCTTCCGGGTGTGGGACGATCAACTTGTGAGAAATTCCGTGAGAATGGCTGGATAACATGTGGGGATCTCCAGTGTGTTCCCCTCAGTCGCCTCCAGAGAGACTTTGGGAGTAAATCCGGAGAGAATTTGTTCAATCTCTGTCGTGGTCAGGACACTAGACCGTTGAATTTCTCGCGTCAGAGGAAATCCGTCTCAACGGAAGTAAATTATGGGATTCGCTTCACAAAGAAAGCCGAACTGGAGACCTTCCTGAGGCAGTTGAGTGAGGAAACAAGTCGTCGACTGCGAGAAGTTGCCATGAAAGGGAAGAGTGTGACGCTGAAGCTGATGATTCGTGCTCAGGATGCTCCAGTTGAGACCCCCAAATTCATGGGGCACGGACTTTGTGATCATGTTGCCAAATCCACGCAACTTCCTGCATTCTCCGACGATCCCGATGTGATTTTCAAGGCTGCGTGGAAAATTTCCGAAGAGCTGGCAATTGCTCCGGAAGAATTGCGTGGGATTGGGATTCAGGTGACAAAATTAAATAAAGCAGAAGCAGCTAAATCCCCACAATCTTCCTCCCTGGTCAATCTCTTTAAGCAGATGCAGGAAAAAGCAAAGAATGAACCGTCTAAAACTCTTCCTGCGGAGGAGAAGAAAGAAAAAGTCACTGAAAATCTTCCTGAACGTCCAGAACTCGATCCTGAAGTATTAAAAGCTTTACCGGATGAGCTGCGAGAGGAGATCCTGCGGGACTATACAGAATGGAGGAAGGCTCAAGGAGCTAGTCACGTGGCAAATTCCCAAATGAAGGTATCTTCGCCACTTAAGAAGAGGAAACTTGAGATGAATCCTGAACCAGCCCAGACAACTCAATCGCCAGTAAAGATGGAAAAGCCAAAATCAAAGCCAAATCCCATCAGCAGTAGCAATATCTTGGGCAAGGAGAACTGGATGCGAATTCTGACCAAATGGGTCAATTCAGGAGACGCCCCAAAGGCCTGTGATGTTCAGCATCTCTCCAGGAATGCCTGTGAATTCATCCGAGCAAAGGATATTTGCAATCTCTACTCACAACTAGAGTATTTATTCCTGTAAGTTAATTCTTTTTCGATTTTCTTCCTGATTTTACTTGATTTTTCCATTCTCTCCTGCATCAGGATTATCGATCAGAAGGACAATTGTGCCTGGCATGAGAGCTACAGAAGCATCGCATCAGAGATTCAGCATGAAATGCTCCTGATTTATGAGATTAAATTGAAAATTAAGGAGAATGTAAGCTGCAAAGAATGCAGTAAAAGTTAATTTTTTTTTTAAGAATCCTGCCGCTCCTGCTGAAATCCTTCAGAACAAGAACAACGTTTTGAGCCAAAGAAGCCAATAAAATACACGAAATCCTTATAATTGTGTTCACGATGCAACAATTTATTCAATTTTCAGCATAAAAACATAAAATTCTTTAAAACTTCTTCCCTCTCTCCTTGGGATTGGGTCCTTTCTTCTTCGTTTTGAAGGCCTTCATTTGTTCCCTCTTGTTGAAGGCTTTATTCTTCTGTTGATTCTTCTTCAGAACCTTCCCCAATTTCTTGGCCACTTCGGATGACTTGTCCTCCTTCTTTTTGAATTGTTGCCCCTCCTGTGACCCTTTAGGACTCTGCTGCTTCTTCGGAGTTTGCTGCTTCGAAGTCTCCTGCTTAGGCGATTGCTGTTGCTTAGCAGGTGTCTGTTTAGGGGTCTGCTGTTTGGGAGTTCCTGGCTTTTGCTGAAAACCTTTCTGTGGGGTTTTCTTCCCATTAACCTGTGGCTGCTGCTTCCCAAAATCCTTAACAATGTGTCTCTTGTCCTTCTTCTTATTCTTCAAGGGTTTCTTCCCTTCAAAGTTCTCCGTCTTGCCTTGCTTCTCCAACTCTTTTCTGTCCTCCTTTGACAGAGTTTCCTCAAAGGGTTCCTCCACCTCGTCGTCAGCGCCCTCCGCTTGGGCAGGAATGGTGTCTGAGAACTTTTTGAGTTTCGCCACAAAGAACCCATCCATGTTGTGGGTGTGTGGATAGTAGCGCCGAGTGAGGTTCAGCGATGGATGGAAGCGATGCTGGCGGTAGTTGACAAAGCCCTCAACTCCAAAATCCAATCCTGTAGGCACCAGCTTCACATTCCTCTTCTTCAGCGCATAATCAATCACCCACTCATTCTCTTCCGGAAGGATTGAGCATGTGGAGTAGACGAGGTACCCACCAGATGAGGATTTAGCACTGAGGCAATCAATGGCACTCAGGATGAGTTTCCGTTGCAAATTGTAGCACTTCTGGACGTCAATTGCTGATTTGGAGGCTTTTACGCTGGGATCCTTGGCGATGACACCTGTTCCGGTGCATGGAGCGTCGAGAAGGACTCTGTCGAAGCCTGACATGATTTTGGGGAATTTCACGCCATCCTCGCAGCTCACAATGGCATTCACAACACCCAAACGATGGAAGTTCCCAATGACGGCCTTTATACGTTCGCTGTTGGCATCATTGGCCACCAGGACGCCGGTATTCTTCATCAGTGATGCAATGTGGGAACTCTTCCCACCGGGAGCGGAACACATGTCCAGAATTCGCTCATTCTCCTGCGGTGCCAGAGCCATCACGGGGAGCATACTTGAAGCCCCTTGAATGGTGTAATGGCCAGCGAGGTATTCTGGCGTGGCTCCCAATGGCACCTGGGCAGCATAGATGACCAATCCCACCTTTGACCATGGCCCAATGGGATCCAGATTGACTCCCCTATCGATGAGTTTCGCCGCCAAATCCCTCCGTCGTGTCTTCAAGTTATTCGTCCTGATTGTAAGGGGACGCTCTGTCTCTGAGGCCTCCAGGAACTCAGTAAGCTCAGACAGAGGGAAGATATTCATGAGTGTGGACATGAGGAAGTCATTGTAGCTGTAGTAAAGGCAGAGATCCTTCCGCAAGACATCCAAATAGTCCTGCCGGGATTTTCCTTCCTGCCGGTGTGTCTTGAAATTCGCCAGCACCCGGGTGACTTCCTTTATCCTCTGATTGACTTCTTCGAGAGATTTCACTTCTTCCTCCCCCTCTTCGGGTAGTTTGAAATCCTTCTCTTGATCAGCAATATTCAGCTGCAGCTCTTCCTCAGCCAATTTCTTGTCCATCTTTGCTTTCTTTTTCAGACGCTTCGTGGCCTTCTCAATTGGCAGAAGATCTTCATCATCATCCTCCTCTTCTTCATCGTCAAAATCATCTTTCTCTGAATCTGAATCCCCGGAAACATCATCGAGATTGCTGATTTTCACCGCATCCTCATCATCGGTGTCCATCTCACTGTCTACGTCCGACGATGGGCGCTTCATGGCGGCAAATTTTTGCTTCTTCCCATTCGCCATCTCTTCTTGATCAGAAGTCCCAGCAACTTCCTCATCGTCAGAATCTCCCATCAATTGAAGTTTCTTCTCCTTCAATTTTGCCTTCACTTTCTCCTTCTTCCCTTGGAATTTCTGCTGCTTCTGCATTCGTTTGGCTGCTCTCTTCTTCTGCTTGTGCGACAACCTCTTGGGATCATCCGAAGCTGCCCAGGGAAAACACAAATCTCATTATCCGGAGAGGCATGAAAAATCAAAGTTTTCGGGGAACTTACCCAGCAGAGCTTTTGGAAATTGTGGATCTCCCTGCTTCTTGGCCTTCCTTCCGGGGCCAGATGGCTTCTTCTCCTTAAAGGATACTTTTCTACCCATTTTTGCACGTGTTTTTTCTGGGTTTTCTCCAAAAAATAAGCACCGAAAACAAAATTCCCACGTGCTGGACGATTGTCACACAAGTGTCGCCATCTGTTGTGAAGTTTAAGCGAAGTTTGGAGTACTACGCTGATACAATTTTGGCGGCGGTGTTTATAATCAATTTTCTCCGCTCTGGTGCAATTTTCCGGCTTTTTCTGCCGCGGGGGCTTCTTTGGGACCCTCCTGAACCTCTTCCGGGGCTTTTTAGGGTTTTCCGAGCGGTTTTCTGGGTGTTAATTTGGGAGGAAAAGCCGCCGGCAGTTTTCGTTTTATAATTTTTACACGACTTTTTTTCCCGAAATTAATTTTTTTGAACTTTTGTTTTTTTCTGCCGCTAATCGACGCGGTGTCGCTTCCTGGGCGCAAAAAACTGCTTCCGGTCGGAAAATTTGGCGGAAAACGCGAGAAAATTGTGAAAAACTAAAAGTGTGAGGGAGACAGTATGAGTGACGTGTAACCGTCTCTCTTTCTCTTCAGTAAACAGTACCAAAAAGTAGGTGGGCTTTTGGAACCTACATTTAGAGCGCCAAATTCAAAGCAACTTCTGTAAAATTTGTCAAAAAAACATGTTTTGAGCGAAATTCTTTATTAGAGAAGTCAAAGAAAGATGAGAAAGATAATTTAATTAATTAACAAAATGTGGGATTGCATGAACTATAGCACCTCCTAGACTAGGGGCATCCTTCAGCCAGTGTCTGAGAGGGAATCATTGGAATTATCCGTGGAACTCGTACGATTGGAGAGATTACTCCCACTGGCATTATTATCAGATCCCTCCATGGGAACATACTCCACTTCCTGACTCTTCTTTGTCATGATTTTCTTCTCCTGCTGGGATGGCGGCGCCTCCTGGGCCTTGGGAACAGCTGCAGCAGCTCCTTCAGTCTCATCTTCCGCCTCTTCGGCAAAACTACTCCGCTGTGGCTCAAGTTCGGCAAAAGCCTGCGGATATTGGGCATTGAGCTTCCCCTTGATGGTTCTGATCTTCTTGAAGATATAGTCCAGGTCCTTCTTCATGTCATGCAGGAGTTTTGTGTGCTCCTTGAGGTCCTCTGTGGCTTTTTTGAGGCGACTTGCACTGAGAATGTTGCAATTCAGGGTCATCTCATTTGTCTTCTCAAAACGCTGCAGCCTGGAAGAAAAATTTAATTTACTGCTCATCCCACTCCGGGAAGTGTGGGAGATCCTTGACTCATCCCTAGGGGTACTTACATCTGCTTTTGATTGTAGATAATCCTCTCCACTTCACCCTGATTAACAATTCCAGCTAGTCCTTGGATAAAAACTTCTGGTGCCAGGTAATTCTGGAAGCATTCTATACTAAATTCACTTTCGGGAGTTCCATGGGGCCCTGTTTTGCGTGACTGCACTGAACTACTCATTTCCGGATTCATTTTATGGGCTTTTTGTGTGCTCAAAATTGGAATGTTTTCGAATTCTTTCAATTTATTTAGGAGTATCAAAGTGAGGTTATGTTACTCTGTTAGGTGCAAGATACAAAATTACGTGTGCGAGAGCAGGACAAATTAACTGTTCGTTATGCACTGAAAGAAAAAAAATGTTCAAATCACTGAGAGAAAATTTCTGCTGCACAAAACACTGAAGCAAAAAAAAAAAAAACATGAAATCATAAAAAAAAGAATCACAGCTAATAAATTAATAAAAACACTTTTCAATCAATTACACTCTCTATTTTATTTATCTCTTTTCAATGTGTAAATGGATTGGTCTAAAAACTAATTTAAAAATTCCATAAAACTACTTCTTCATTATCAAGAATAATTTGACAATATAATTTCATTTATTTTTTTTAACAATATTTTTATATCAAAAAATCCTGTTTTATTTATTTATTTATTTTAGTTAATTTGTCTTTAATTCCGAAATAGAAGCAGAATAAGAAATGTTTAGCAGAGTTCAGAAAAATTTAAAGATTTTTTTTTAAATTAAATTTTAGTTTTGAAAATTTGAGAAAAGGCTCTTGAGTGTTTTTCATTGTGATTAATATTTTTCCTCTTTGCGTTTACTATAAATCCTCCACCAAATATCATTTAAAAGTAAATAAAAAAATTAAATGCAAGTAAATCTTAATATTTATGAGAGAATACACAAAATTATATACTTCAATATAATCCTATAAATGATTATATGGAAATTAGAATCATTATGGATAGCTTTTTCTTTCCTTTTTTTTCATTTAAAAATAATATTGCAGAATTCACAGCTAAATTAATAACAAAATAATGTTTTTTTTTTGTTAATTCGTTTATCGACAATTTTGTAATTTTATCATTGTGCAGAGAGCTCATAGTATAGGGTGTTTATGAAAATGGAATTATTATTTTAATTTTCTGACATGTTTTTATATTTATTCTTTCAAAATCTTTTTCTTTTTTTTTTTTAACTTTTATGTAACAAATTTTTTTAATGAAAATTTTTAAAATAATTTTCTTACATTTTTTTTAATAATCTCACAAAAAATATAATTTTGACAAAATTAGACTGTTAATCTTTAAAAATTCTCTTCTATGGTTTTTCTAAAATACTATGAGTTCTTTACACAATTAAATCTTCCACATAAATATTAATTAAACCGTCGATGTATCCTGCTATGAATAATTCCCTTTCTATCCTAAAGAAGAATCTTTATCATCGATGAATGTGTTTTCTGTGTTATTAATTAGGAAAAAGAATTACTATAATTTTATGGAATTCGTCGATAAAATGTTTCAACATTTTTTTTAATCTAACAATTTTTTTGTCACTATTTTCAGTTTTAAACATTTTTTTCAATTCTTTTTAATGCCAAGAATTCTTTTTCTTTACCTCCCAATTTTTTTGTATAAATTCTTTTGTATTTTTTTTTTCAAGAATTAATTAGAAAAAAATGGAATATGAACTTAATAAAAAAAAACTTTGTTTCGAGATCGAGAATTTACATTAGAAATATAAAAAAATGTGATAAATGTTTCTTTTTAAATTGGCATAACATTTAAAATTAATTAATTATATATATTATAAAAAAATGTAAATCCTTAAATTGTAGATTGGCACTCAAAAGATGTAAAAAAGTAAGATATTAGCAACATTTTGCTTCTGCTGACTCTTTCATCTTTATTTTCTTAATATTTTCTCTTCGTAATAAAAAAAATCATTCGCTCTTGTTTGAAAAAAACTCTCGCTCGCTTCATTTGATCTTCTTTCACCATTATTTTCTCTTGATTTACGCATCAGGTACTTAAATATTTTTTTTTCATATAAAATAATTTATTTTTTGTATTTTTTTTAATCCTCATTGTCCACTGTTATTTTATTACAACGTGTAAAATTGAGAAAAAAAAAATCCACGGATTTATTCTTTCACCTCAAAATTATGGCAGTTCTCTTTTCTATTTTCTTCGACTTAATAAAAATTGTGTTCACAAGAAGTTTGTTTTTTTTTCTTTAATAATAATGTGGCTGTTTACTATAATAATGTTGGCTAGAATACTTGTTGATTACTTCTAACTTCCATTTAACAAAAATATCTTACAAAAAAAACCTAGTGTTTTTTTCAATATCAAATTCAATGATGATTGAAAGGAGGGCAAATGTTGAATTTTTCAAAGTTTCAGAAACTTATTTTTCAATTCAATAATTTCTTATTTATTAAAAAAAAATTTTCGTAAAAATTCACTTAATATTTTTCTTTAAAGTTTACACAATAAATAGTTTTTTCCCTTTGAGAGCAAGAATACGTTTTTTTTTACTTTATACTTTCCTTTTAATTAATAAATGTATTTCATGAAACTATTTACAATTTTTCTTGAGAAAATCTCTAAAAATTAGATAAATTCTCTTAATTATAATTGCTTTAAGATTCAGCAAAAATAAGATATTTTTTTTTACAAAGAATTACTATGTTCTTTCAACATATTCTCCATCATAAATTATTCTTTTTTTTTCACTTTCAACTTTCGCCCATTGAAACTTAACATTTTTTATATCAAAATACTCTTTCAATATTAGTACATAATGAAATATCTAAATATACAAAATTACTTAATTTCTATGTAAAAAAATATCATAAATTGTAAATTTAAAAAAAATGTAAATCACGGCAAGATGGCAATTAAATTATCTCTTGAAATTGTACTCTGTAGTCGAAATTCCTCAACTTCTTTGCCACCACTCGTTGTGGGTGTGTGGCAATGAAAGAAGGGCTAGAAATGTGATTTACACCTCCCTCATCTCAATCCATTGGCAATTCTGTGAATGTTATATCGAAGACATCCTCCTCAAGTTGGCGAACCTCAAGAAGGAAAATATCCTCGTTGCAGTAGTACGAGAGCATGTCATCATCAATTTTCGCCGTAATCCTGTTGAAGAAAACAAAAGAAAAATATTTAATTAAAAATCTTTTTGGAAAATCAAGAAAAAGATATCCTTAAAAATATTTTCTTTCAGTCTGTTCTAAAGTGGAGTAAGCAGTATTTTTTTTTAATGTACTTTTAAGGCCCCTTAATCATTATTACTTTTTCCGAGGAATTCAAGAAAAATGTAGGAAAAACTTGCATAAAAATAATCGATTTTACTGAAAATATTGGAAAATTAAGGCCCAATTTTGGCAAAATATTGATTTTTTTATCCGTTAGCGGTTATAACAAATTAATTTGTTCAGCTACAAAAAGCCTATCTGGCAGATTTAATTCATTATCAAGTGAAACTAATCAAGAATAAATCCAACAAAAAACTACGACAAATTTTAACCTTTTGCAAAATTACAACAAATTATAATTAAGAAAAAAAAATATCAAATTGACCAGAATTAGTTTAAAATATATTTTTTAGCTAATATTTTTTAAGGAAAGATAAAAAGTTAGAAGAAGCTTCATTTGAGATATTTGTTTTCATTGAAAAAAATTATATTTCTACATAATATCGAAACATCGCAAAAGTGGAACAAAAAAATGCCTATAAGACTTTCTGTTCTAAAAATAAATATTCTTACTAATTTTCTGTTGCTCTTAATTTAAATTTAAAAAAAAAAGTAATTTTATTGCACCCCAAAGTGAACAGACTATTACAAAAAAATAAAACATTATATTGTTAAGAATTCTGTACAATTTTTATTACATTTTATGTAATAAAAAAAATTTCGCATGAATTTGAAAATATTTTTTTGCAAATTAAAAAAAAACTCTTAATGTTGCGAGCTTTTTGCTAATTATGTGCATAAAATGAAAAAGGTCAAGAGGCCGTAAAATCAAATTAGTTCTTTGTTGAATTTTGAGTATATTCAGATAAAATGCACAATTTTATTAATCAACAAATTCTTAATCACTTTCTGATTCATCAGCGGGGACCTTCATTTTTTTTAATCTGAATTAATGTGCTCTGAGAACCTCAATATTTTTTTTCTAATTTCATCTCGCCTTAAACGGATTGTAAATTAAATGAGAAAATAAGAATTTATTGCTTCTTTTTAAATGCAAAAGAGATTGCTTCGAGATTCTGAGGAAAAAAAGTTGATAATAAATAATGCTGAAGTGTTGAAATAAGGTATATAAATATAAATGTAAATGCAAAGTAAAATATAACGGTAAAATATAGATACATATAATATAGGAGAAAAGGGAATGTACATGGTAAGTTTCACTTACGGGCTGTGATTCTTCCTTCAGACGCCAAGTTAAATATATGTAAATGCAAAGTCTAATAGATAGCTGCAGAGTATGGATTAATCAGAAAAGGGAATGTACTGGTAAGTTTCACTTACGGGCTGTGATTCTTCCTTCAGAGGTCAGTCTAAGTGTGATATTTGATATAAGTTTGGTGGTGCAAACTCTGGGGGAAGGCTAACTCGCGCATTGGCTGTGATTCGTGGCGCGAGTCATCCTTCCCCAGAGTTTGCACCACCAAACTTATATCAAATATCACACTTAGACTGACCTCTGAAGGAAGAATCACAGCCCGTAAGTGAAACTTACCAGTACATTCCCTTTTCTGATTAATCCATACTCTGCAGCTATCTATTAGACTTTGCATTTACATATATTTAACTTGGCGTCTGAAGGAAGAATCACAGCCCGTAAGTGAAACTTACCATGTACATTCCCTTTTCTCCTATATTATATGTATCTATATTTTACCGTTATATTTTACTTTGCATTTACATTTATATTTATATACCTTATATATAAGGCGCCCCGCTTCGCGGGGCGCCAAATAGTTAGCGTACTAATTAAACATGCAACTATATATATTTATATTTTACCGTTATATTTTACTTTGCATATATACTCACATACCGTATATATAAGGCGCCCTGCTTTGCGGGGCGCCTAAGAATTTGCGTATTGATTAAATAAAAAATTAAAACCCTTATATCTCTTGAACGGCTCCATAGATTTTCTTAAATAACCTATTGTTGGAAAGGTCTTGATCTCAACTATAACATACTGAAATTTTAACGAAATGCATAGTACAGTTTTTGAGATATTTAGACTTAAAAATTTTGGATATGCAAAATATTGACTTTAGCGCCTCTTGCGGTCATTTCTCGAAATTGCAATGTTCTAGACATTTGTAGGGCTTCACGAAACCTTTTATTTGCGCTTGAGTTGATCAAAATCGGACCTGTAGAACCCGAGATATGACATGCTAACTTTGGAAGGCTATATCTCGAGAACGGCGACATAGATTTTCTTCATTTTTGGCATGGAGCTAGATAATATAGTCAGCTATAACATACTAAAATTTGAAGAAAATGCATAGTGCAGTTTCCGAGATATTCATCGAAAACTAATCGAAAATTTTGTTTTTGATTTTTGGCCCCCTAGCGGTCACTTTTGAAACTTCGGATGTTCTAGAGAGTTGTAGGGTTTGCTGAGATCTTTCATTTGAGCCCGGGTTGATCAAAATCGGTTAAGCCGTTTTCGAGTTATGGTCGATTTTCGATGAAAAATTGTAGCGGCCATATTGACTAAACGGCTTGACCGATTTTCGAAAATGAGGCATCGTTGGAAAGGTCTTGATGACCCCTACAACATATCAAAATTTCAGATTTCTAGCTATAATAGGGGCTGAGATATAGGCAAAACAAAATTTGAGGGTTATTCAAAATGGCGGACGGAGGGGTGGGGGGGTGGATCTGACCTCATAATCGGATGTCTTCCAGTCGACTTTTAAACTTTGCCGTTTACCGCAAGTCTCTATCTATTACCGTTCTCTTGTAATTTAACAAAAGGTTCCGGACGGCCGGACGGCCGGACGGCCGGACGGACGGCCGGAAAAAATTTTTTTTGACATACGTTTTTTGGAATGTGGGGACCCTAATTCGTGCTCATACCAAGTTTGAGCCCGATCGGACAACATTGCATTTTAGGTGGTACACAGAAGCTGTGCTATTCTTTTCTTCGAAAGAATCACAGCTAAAACTATTCTTTTCTTCGAAAGAATCACAGCTAAAAATGTGTTACAACGAAGAAATAAAAAAAGAATATTAACAACAAGGTGAAAGTGTTAGCAACAAACAAAATCAGTGTTCTATTCAGAAGCATATCACTTTGCATAGATTAGAGTGCAGGTGGGGTCACATAGAGGTCAGCAGAGGGAAGAAGCATAATTTTATGAAATGTGCGAGAAGAATCTATATTAATAAATTATTTGCATTATGTCCAATCCACTTACCCTTTCTTATTTTTTCTGTACAAGTTATTTATACTCGACGATGAGATTTTGTATTTATTTTCGATCTGCAATTAAGATAAACAGAATGCTAAAGATAAAAAATTTGGAAAAGATAAATAAAAAAAATCATTATCAATCTTTCTTCCATCCTCCATTTTATCCGTATATGTATATTCCTTGTTTTTTGGTTTATGATATATACAAATCAAGAATAAAATAAGAAGAGAAGAAAGAATGAATATGCAAATGAAATTATTAATCACATTTCATTTGAATTTTTAAAAGATAATCTCCTTTTTATTGTAATTCATTTTTTTAAAATAATTTCTCGAAAGATTTGTGAGAAACACACAAAAAATAGGAGAAAAAAGAAGGAAATAGATAGTTTAACAAATAAAAAAAACTTTTGTGCCAATAAACAATTTTTTAATTTCTGTCTTTCTTATATTGCGTTGAAAATGGATTTTTTTAAACATTTTTTTAATGCATAAAATTTTTGAACGTTTTTTCGCTCCTTTCAGGATGTATTTCCTTTCTAAAAATAAATCCAAAAAGACAAAAAAATGTGTAATGAAAAATATTTTGCAAATAGAAACACGAAAAAACATTCAAAAATTTATTAAAGAGCGATGATTATTTTTTTTTGAATGAAAATACAATGATGTTAATAAAATTCATTTTATTATTGAATATTAACAAAAAATAAATAAAATCATAATTTTAATCACACCGTGATTGCATTGTTTTTGTTTTAAATCAACACCCATGCAAAGAAAATTAATTTAAAAAAAATGATGTTAACAATTTGTTAATCTTCTCATAAATCTTCTATTATTGTGCTGCTTTTGTGGCAGTTTTGTGTTGGAATTTTTTTTGCTTTTTTTTTGCAAGCAAAAAAAGATCGTTGCATTTTAGAGAACATAATTGTTTATTACAAAAATAAAAACATATAAGAAGCAGTTAAAAATTTGTGTTATTGGCGCAAAAATGTAAAAATTTTGTCTATAGAATTCTTGAGAGTGGATTCCCCCAAAAATATAATTCTTTTTGGAGGAAACTCTCAAATTTTGGGGGTAAAAAATAATTGTGTTTGATTCATTTATTTTCCAATTAAGAATAAATATTGTGAAGGGATGATTCTTGTCGAATGAAATGGTGGAGAGTTTTTTTTTATTTTAACTGACTTACCGCATTGAGGAGCCCTACAGTTGTGGGTGGAATCACATGAAGTGGCGTGTAGACATCTTCATTCTCCTGCCGCACGTAGAGCATTACACGATCGCATAGTGGTGGAGTCATTCTCGGTCGTTTCACCGCCTGACCAAATTCCCCCATTGAGTTCTGCACCATTCCTCCGTCCATTACATGATCTTTCTTTTCTCTGTAAAATGGAGGAAAATTAATTTTATTAAAAAAAAAGTTTTTGAGGAAGAAATGATTTCTGACAGCAGTCTGTTTGATTTTTTCAACAAACGATAGGGAAATGTGAGTTTACCCAATTTTGTATGGGAAAACTTACCAATCGAGGAAATAATTGGAAGGCTTCTATATATTTTTAAGGATCAAATACTTATTAAAAAAGTCTAAAAGAAATTTTTCACAAGCGTCAACTGGAAAAAGAAAAACGATAAAGATTTGCCTAAAAATGCAAACAATGACGTCACAAATATGTTTCTGTTTCTTAACACATCAAGTATAAAAATATGTTGTCAATAATTTATCGACAAGGCATTAGTATATCGATACTTCAGTATTAAAAGACAAAAAATACAATAATGACGTCATTTTTAACATGTCTGCTTGAGTTTCCCAACCGAGCTTATAGTGGAAAATGGGAAGTGTCTTTGGCGATTTTTGAATTCTATTTTTAATCTTTACATGATTACGCGTATCCTCATTATATTTCCTCGAATGCGGAGTTTTATGCTACAGAAACAGATAAACTCCTTTTAATATTTGTCAATATCTTTGATCTTCAATGTGAAATAATTCTGCTTTTCTTTTCGTGCTCCTCATCAAACAGACTGTTGCTTCCTTCAGGCAAAAATGTGCATTGTAGATATTTCTAAATTGTAGCAATAAAATCATTTATTGAGATTTTCTGATCTTTACTCACGTTGGCACATCAGGTGGAAAATGGTTGTGAAACTTGAGCGTAGGTGTGACGGGCTTATTGGCGGTATGTAGCAGAAAAGGAGAAGTTCCCTTTATATCTGGAGATCCCGTCAGTGGATCGTCGTGTCCATAGAAGCTCTGCAATTCCATTCCAGATAGCTGTGGAGAGAGAAAAAGTCATTTGTTAGTTACACATAAAAGCAGCAAACTCTCTCCAGGATGGCAATAGAGCAATTTATTCAACACCCACCCTATCAATGTCCTCGGCGGGTGTAAAGAGAACAGGTGGCTTATTTAAATCTTGCATTGTATAGAATTCTGACCGATCGGTCACTGGATGGTACAATTCATCCAACTTCTTTCTCCCTGTTGTTGCCATCTTCCTCTTTGCCGCACGACGTTCTTCATCGCGCGTTTTGCGCTCAGCACCCTATAAAAGAAAATAAAAACATGTTAAAGAAAAAATTAAGAATTAAACAAAATTCTTAAAGATCAACAAAGCAATTGATTCACACAGTTCTCGCACAATCATATGCAAAATAAACATCCACGCGTTACATCTCAATAGTCATCGTCAAAAGAAGCGTGTGAGTGAATTTATGCAAAAAAGAATTTAAAAAAAAATCCGCGCATCTTCATTGCGAGTCAATAATTGCAGCAGAAGTGCCCGCTGATGCTCGACAAGTCCATTGAATTTAAATTGCAAATTTAAACAAAATGCATTCAAGAAAAGTTTTATGTTTGATCGCAGCTCTAAAGTGATCAAGTAATAAAACATCATTTCATTAAAATAAGTTCAAATATGACGTATTAAGATTTTTTTTCGTAATATTCACATAAGAAAATCAGACATTTGCGTGTGTATTTTTCCTTCAAAATATTCAGTGCAAATGTGCAAATTGATTTTTTATTTGCAATAAAACTTATAAAAGAAGGACAAAATAAAATTATTATTTCATTAATAAAATCCATCATTATCACGAGATCTCTTTCATTTTTAAAAATAAACTATTAATTAAATTTTCATTTTTCAGGAAAAAAAACTTTTTTGCTCAGGAAAATATTTCTCTTTGTCATGACAAAATCATTTAAAATTTTCCCAGAAAATTATAAATTTATCACAGATCTATGCACTTGCAAGTAGGACACCCTATAAAACAAATATAATAAAGCATTTTTCTTTCTTCAACGTATAAAAATTCCCCTCGCGTACATCGACACAACACATTGTGTATGCCACCTTTAGGCACTCATAAGAGAGCTTTATAATATGTGGATTGAGGTGAAAAATTTGAAATATTAATCCTGCAGGGTAGAAATTGATTAGCGGTTTATTGTGCTCCGCATATTTATTGTAATTTCTTCATAGAGAACGTAGTCTATGTATATAGAAACTTTTACCACCATTATTTGTCTTGATCGCCCACACACTTCAATATTTCACCTTTCGGAAGCCCCAGAGAGGCGCTCGATCACTCACGTATTTCCTTCACATTTGTTCAACACACGCCCCGCGTGCAAGAATGGACCTGAGCATTTTATCGTAGTGCGATCATCAGATTAGAATAATAAATTGAGTGTTTTACTAAACTTTTCCTGCCTTTTTTTCACCTCCCAATGAGCTTCCTTTGCATTGGCCTTTTTCTCTATATGGCAAATATGGTATATTCATATACATATTTTGCTTACTCTCTCTCTCTCTTGCTTCTCCTACAAGAGCACCGGTATTTGCCATTTAAAGTGCAAAAAGCATTTGGTATATAATTCTTATTTTAATAATAAAACCGTATGTGCGGTATATATTTCTTTTTTTCACCATTAATGAATTTCACGTTATAGAAAATCCACGATAAAAACTATTATTTAATTTCCTCAAGTATTAAATGCGATTTTTACGATCACCCCGTGTTGTCTTCTCGTAACAATTTTCGCCATCAGAACCATGGCAATGATGCGCGCACATGGAGAATGTTCTTTTAGTTATATTGTGAATCATTCCTGTGAGAAATTATTAAGTGATAACCATATATTTTATGAGCAATAATTCCTGATCTAAATGCTAGCTTCTGTTTTCCACTTTCCTACCCTACATAGAATTCCCCTCCCTCGACACCTCTCATAGCATGCTGAATAAAATTTACGATTATTTATATTATATTCGAATAGTTATTTTCAAGTAATTTGTCCCTCTTTTGCCATCTTTTACGATTGTACGATCACTCGGTGCGGTGCTTTGAATGGAATTCTCTAAATTTCCTTTACTAATTATACTAATGTCTTACCTTATCACAAAATACTTTTATTTGGCAATAACCCCTATGGAAGATTTGCGTATCTCGTGGATCTTCGAATGTGTCAATTTGTACATGAAGAGGTAAACCCTGTGGGGAAGAGAAAATTATATAGGATACAGATTAGTCCTTGATCAGTCAATCTTTAAAGCATTTCATGGTATAAATAAGCTCTAAAATTCCTCCAAAAACCATAAAGATCGCAGAAATGATCGTTGAAAAAAAAAAGATATTTTATTTACAATCTTGATAAGCAATTTCTTTGAAAAAAAGAAGGAAAATAAAATTTATTACTTCGCTTTTGACCATGATTCTTTTTAGCTATTTAGCACAAAAAAAACTATGAAGATCACACAGAAGATTGTGAAGATCGCTAAGATCGTTGTGATTCTTTAATCATGGCTAAGGTTTTCAATTTAAAATAAATATCTCCATACACTCGTCTGTAGCGAGGATAATAAAGATTATTATTATTATTAAAATAAATAAATATAAAGAAAATAATCATTGTGTTTACAATAAAAAATAACTTTGATAATGATCTTAGTAATTGATCTTTATATTAATTCTTGTGTTTGTAAAGTTTATTGTCATGATCTGGCCACGGTTTGTTTTTAATTTGCAAAAATTAATCATCAATAAAAAAATTAAGAGCGGTCTTGATTATGATTTCAAAGGACAAATAAAGAAATAAATATCTCTTTCCAGTATTTTGAGATTATATAATTTTAATTTTTTTTTCAAATAGTGATCTTTTTAATACCAGATAATCCAAAAAAAAACATCTTTTTTTTTACGTCAATTTTTAATTATCTAATAATCAATTAAATGAAATTTCCAAGAAAATTTTCTTAGGAGAATTTTCTTCAAGTAAAGATCGGTATTTAACATGTTAAAAATCATGATTTACCAACTATAAAAAAAAAGAATTATTATACTCAATATTTTTTTAAACTAATTGACAAAACACGATAAAACGAGAGATAAAATAATAAAAATTTCCTAAAAAAAAAAACAAATCAAAATAAAAGAGTGAGTAAAATTTCTCAATGGTCAAAGAAAATTGTATGCGGTGGTAAAATTAAAATAGTAAAGGTTAGGCAATTTCGATTTTTCCAAAAAAGGTAGCTGCCTATTTTCCAAACAACAAACCATCCGCAAACGATCATCTGCAATCTCCCATCATAAAGATCCATTATAAATTGAAAGCATTTAAGCGTTGACTCACCTTAACACCTTTCTGACTACTAAAGTCCGTACTTAGGCACTGAACGGCTATATTTATCTGCAAAGAGGGACGAGAAGAGAAGTATATGGTCATAAAGTGCATTAGTGTATTTAATATCGTGGAGTTTTGTCAATTTCTCTGCAATTCCAATCATACCGCAATATTAATAAGACATTCTACTGAGTGCCCGGAGACACTTATAATAAGGAAACTCACGCCGCTAAATATTCTTCATAAAATTCGATAAGAATTGCATTATGCAACATTGTCTCTGTACCCATGCAATGAGACTAAAAGTCTGCTTATATTTTTTTCCTTCTTCTTCATTACTCCCCTGTGCCGCAGCATCCCGCGCGAATTGCACCTTTTTTTGCCTATCGCGCAATGGTGTGTGGATTGAAAATGACCGTGAGATAGAGATGAGACGCACCACTTAAGATTGTGATCAAAACTCTTCTGCAATTGCGAATCTCTTTTTCTGTGTGGCACATAAAATTCAAAGCCTTATTGCCAACTCTCAACTTCATATTATCGCACCTTCACCTGCCTTCTCCTGTGTGTGCTGTGAGATGTCAAGAAATGTAAATAAGATATTTTCCATCTTTTCATATACATACATACATGTATGCACGCATTTTACCAACTTAGGCTGTCTAAAGTGAATTGCATTGCTCAATAAAATTATTTTAGCAGCCATGCATAGAAACTTTCATATCTCCCGGCTTGGTGGGACTTTTTTTTATTCTCCAAGCTTTTCATTTTGCAACAGAGAAGGATTATCAATTTTTTTTATTACAAATTCTTTGCTTATCTTCCGTGCACTTTCAATCCTATTTTACCTTGCAATTTCCGCATTCTATGTATTCAATTTGTGGCATTTCTTTTTGGATCATGTTTTATTTGCATAAGTGTTTTTTTTTTCATGGGAAAAGTTCATAAAGAAATTTTAATGATAAGATCGATAAGATTTATTTTGCATTCAAAGATTTTCCACAAGGAATATTGTTGAAATTGTCTGCAGACCAACAACTAAAATTCAACAAGCTTCAGTATGAATAATAAAAGTTTTATAATAAGAAAGCATAAGAAAGCGCATTCAACCTCACAAGAAGGAACAAAAACTTAAAAATTGATCATAAAATATTTTCTTTTGCCCTCTCTCTCTGTCTCTCTGTTCCAATCCATTTGAATGATGGAGTTTGGCAAATTACAATATTTTATTAACAATTTAATTACAATTGCTGCATAAAGTCTCCATTACAAAAGACGCTGATTTATGACTTTGCAATTTAAGTAAAATTACAAATGAAATGACAGAAAATATACGCGAGATCATCGCAAAATACATTCTTCCTCTGCAATTTTCCGCATCAAGGCGTATATTATGCTTACACTTCCCCCTCACATATGCCCATCAATAGACACCAAAGTAATTTTAATTGCCGGGAAAGATATCAATTGTCCGCGTGTTCTGTGTGAAATCACAAATCTCAAATCTCAATGTGTGGAATTAATTTTCTAATTTGCCATTAGTTATCTTGCACACCCTATACCACACAACATTGCTCCACCATAGCCACTTTATAGGCCACTATATTGCCGTATAATGCCCATGTCCATCCATACAAATTGTACGTCACCGCCCACAGATAGGCACCTTGTGTGCAAAATAAGCTTCTGTGATAATTTATTTGCATTAATTAAATATAATAATAATAGTAAATAAGTTGGGTGAAAGGTGGGGAGGTAGAGAGAGAGAGAAAAAAAAAGTGCCGGGAGATTAAACTGCTGGTGCAACACAACAAATTATTAATTAACGCATAGCTTTATGCACTTGGTGACTTTTGAGTTCCACATAAATTCATTTTCACCTATAAATTAATTTTGCTTAAGCTTTTTCAGAGCCCAATGAACGAATAAGAAAAAAAACAGAATCTCTGCATATAAGAAATTCAATCGCCTTGGATATTTTCATGCTGCATTTTGATGCAATAAATAATTTAGCCATACTATTGAGCTCAATTTCTTTTTTCCTTCCGACCACCCTCCGCAACATCCATATATGATAATTTAAATTCATGGTGGTGGAAACTTTAAATGACCAATGGACATTTTTAATGGTGGATTTAGTTGATAGTAAAAATATTGCGCCAAAGAGAGGTAAAATGGATAAAATTGCAATAAAAGAGTTTAAGAGACACTTTCAGAGTGTCTTTTAGTGTTATACCAAATACAATTAAAAAATTTTTAACCCATTAAAATCCTCATCCCACTGACAATTTCTTCGCACCATCCCACTTCTGTGCACTCTCAAAGCTACATACATAAGAAAATTCATTTGCAAATTCTTCTGCATATTTAGCTGATTGCTTATGCCACTCTCTATTGCAAAACTTTGATGGGGGGAAAGTCATCACGGTAAATTCTTTAGTTTTGCTCTCCCTCGCCACTTACACCAGTTTGTTGGTGCTTTTTTAGTGCTACATTTTTGTTCATTATAAATATTATTCTAACATCGTACTTTTTCTGCTTAATTTGATGTAAATAACGTCAGTGTATAGCTGTTGCAAAATGCGAGATATTGAGGAATCTAAACCAATTTGTATTAAAGATTCATTAGAAAGATATATTAATTTGCAGCAAACTTCATTTATTTATAGGGGAGACCGGGGTAAAAATAGTCATTTTCGAATTTTCAAATGCCAATTTCTCCCAAGTTATAAATCGGAAAAATCGGAAAAAATTAGGGTGCAAAGCCTTACCAACCTATAATTTTTGACAGTAATTTGGAGGCTATCCGATCAGTACTTTAGGAGTTAAAAATGAAAATAGATTTTTGGCCCATTTCCCAAACTTTTGCGTATTGAGAAAAACGCGTTTTCCGAAGTTTTCCTTCAGCAATTTTCCAATCTGATAATTTTTCTCACTAGCTGGGTTACTACAGAAAACATTGCCAAGGTGTATTCTTCAATAACTTTTAATGATTTTTCTCTACAATTTTTTGAATCAAAACATACCCCTTGGGGTAGATCTAGTCATCCCATGTAAATCATATGGGAGTTCGAAATTTTCGACATATTTTCTATCCATTTGTTGCAAAATGGCGTGTTTGAGAAAATCGCAAAATTCTCTGTTTTAGTGCGTATAAAAGTGAAATTCCTTGTCGCGGATCAAAAGGTGAGAAGTTTAGCTATCAACTACTATCAATCTCTCAGTTGGAAAATCATTGGAAATGTCGGAAAATTCGACCGACTTTATTTAGCCAACTGGTGACTATATTTACCCGCCGCGTTTAAAAAAAGTCAGAAGCGGAAGGGTTTAGGAAAAGCTCGAAAACTCATATTTCCCGTGGAGATAGAGAAAAATGGTCTGAGACAAAGTTGTAGGCCAGGAAATTTCCTATAAGAATGACCTATCGAGGAAATTTTCTTGCCCTTGGGGAATCCTGCAGATAAGGATTTATGCAAATTGACTATTTTTACCCCGGTCTCCCCTAAGTTTTATCGCATTTATTTGTAACGTTTTGACATCCCTTTTTAACGATTTACGTTCGTTTTTCAAAGGCGGACCTTTTTTAATGTTTAAAAAAATTCAGGTTAATTAATTAGTCTAAATTCTTAGGGTTTTGCAACACACAAACATCCTTCCTGGTTACGCCACTCGTGAATAATTTTCACCACAGTGGGATAGCATCACAATAACCACACAACTACCATAAGCTTTGTAAGCTCTTTTCTCACAGCCGCATAATAAGTTACTTACTCGTTATAATATAATATATTGATGAAGATTAATAATTTACCTTTGCAGAACTATCCAGGGGGTTCCAGTAGACAGCAATTGCATTGTGAGCCACCTCCTCGATGCACCCAACGAGCCCGACAGAATTTTTCGTGTCTGAAATTGTAGAGATGGGAGAAAAAAAAAGAATAAAAAATTATCCATTTAGAAACGACATCTAATTAAAATTCCCCCATACATGGATGAATATTAAGATCATATGGTAAGATGAACAAAATGTCTCTGCGCGTTGATAACAATCGGTAGATTGAAGGAAGAAAAATAGCAAAGAGATTGACGAGTTATGTTAGGAATTTGTTCATTGAAATTAAAATGCAAATTCACCCGCTAGGCTCATGTATCGATGGTTGAATATTGATTGATAAATAAATTTCCATGGTTCATCACATTTACACGAGAAGCTTGGCTGCTGGATAATTGGTGGAAGCGTAGGTTAAATTAATATTTAAACATATTATTATGTTTTACCTATACATAGGCAGTGTCTTAAAAAAGTATGACAAATATTCTAGATTGACTGGTTTTGTCATCTCAATTGAGATTCATATTTCGATGGCTGGGTGCACGCCAGGAGAGTTCTAGTCGTGGCGTGTACACTGAAAGATCGAAATCTCATGCGTCAGAATTTGCCCAGCGGCCACAAAATACCATTTTGCCATTGAGAATACAAAATTATTATTATTTAAGTGAATTTGTGTTGTTTTCTCAATGAAGATGGTGTATTATTTTGCCTTCTTGTGCACAATTTTCTTGGTGGTTATATATGAGACATTCACCATCAATTGATTGAGGTATCAATTGATCCATCTCATGGGGATTTCAAAGGTAAAGAAGACGCGGCTAATCGCATCAATTAGCCCTTCCACAGCTATACGTGGGGCTTCATCAGGGGCTACTCTTTGTTAATGCGCCAAATGAAGATGGGTTGGAAAGATGCTCAAGGAATAAAAAAAAAACAAAGGTGTACCATGGACTTCTTATATGCAAATAATATGGATTGTGAGTGCATGGAGACGCAGTCGTAAAACCTGTCAATTAAATTCACTTGAGTAGCACATTTCACAACCTCAAGAAGCCAACTTAATGACTTCTTAAGGCATCTCTTTCTCTCACTCTCTGCCTTCCCTCATTCTATCCTCATTCCCTCATCTTGCACCAGCATCCCTTCTCACGCACCCTTTTTCAATCCCTCAATTCTTTTTCTCTATATATCGATTCAATTAAATGCCCTCAATTAAGTATCACCCAGCTACCGGTACTTTTAACACAAGCAAAAAGAAGAAATTTAATCTTTTCTTCTTTCCATTCTTATTTCTTACCTGCATCGAGAATTCTCTGCTTCACCGAATGTTGCCGACTATGCCAAAATTGCCAGGCTTTAATTTCATCATCGGGACTCTTCTCCTCACGGAACATCAGCATTATCACACTCTGCAAGGAAAATGTTGAATAAATAAATTAATTCCATTTGTTACACTCTGTTTCAATTTATTTATGACAAATTTCCTCGATCAATTCCGCGAATTAATTTTAAATAAATCATTTGAGTGCTCTTTTCCCGCAACAATTCATTTGCATTGACAAGGAAAAAATTATACAATAAACTAATATCACTAATGCCGCAGTGTTGCTCAGACACGTTGTGATTTAGTGTGGGTGAAGGTGTATTGTAATTAATTGATTTGTAAAATCAAATGAATTTGTTCTATGAACAATTTTAAGAAATTGACAAGAAAGAGCATAAAAACATATCAATTTGAGGTAAAACATAGAAGATGTTGTAATAAGTGTGTGGTTAAGTGTGAGAGGTATAAATCCTCAAGATCATAGCCTTGAGAAGAAATAATATGACCCACACAGTTAATTTAATTGTTGATGAGATCCTCGAGCGCACACCAAAGTCTAATCTCCCTTCATCACCTTTTTATTGCCGCTATCATAGAGAACATGGAATATGGAGTATGTATATGGGAGGGAATATAAAAAAGCACGTTGAATGATAAAAAAGAGAGGTGTGGAGGTGGAAAATGATATAAAGTGGCAATAATAGTGTTCAATATCACACACAATTGCTCCAACATGGGCTTTTTTCTACCTCAGCAGTACAACTCGTGGCATAGTTTGTTTGACAAAACAATGTAATTTATGCTCTCTCACTCTCTTCAGCCTACCGTAGGTGTTTCCTGTGCGATAAATTCTTGTTAAATTATACACAAACAACACAAGAAAACTTATAATCATACCACAATTGAAATACTTGTGAGGTTGTACATAAAGAGCATTAAAGAGAGTATCAAAGTCAAATAAAGTATGGCAATGTATTGCTCTTCTTTCTTTTTTTTTTATTCTTTCGCATATTTATGCGCTTTTTGGTATTTTGAGGAAGCCTCTTTTATGTGGACATCTTCGTTTCTCGGTTAAACAAAATTATTTCCGCTCAATTTCGCATTTATCTGTCTTTTTGCTTCCTCACCCAGGAGCAAGAAGATGCTGCACTATACATAGTTAAATATGTTATGTAGGTACATAAGCAAAGAAATGCAACACCAAAAAGAGCACCGACATGAAACAAAGGACATCGCGAAGACGAAAAAGGTGACCGAAGGAAAAATACCAAAAGTGCCACAAATTTATAGCGAAAAAATCTCACAATGGGGAATCTCATGCATTTCCTTCGGTGGAAAAATTCCTCAAAATTGTCCCCATTTGCTCTCTTGCACAATGATTATTTTCCATGTGTTAATTGTTATTTCACTTCAAATTGCATCCAAATGCGGCATTTACGGAATTTTCACTTGGGAAAATATTTCCCCTTCCCCAAGTTGTTTTTTATGTGTCACTCACAATTTGATATTGTATGTACATCAAAAAAATATATAATATGCTTTACTTATTAACAAATTCCTCACTAAAATACCAACTAAAGTGGTGCGAATGGAAGTATATCAATTTGTTTGGAAAAAAAAGTTAAATGAAATGAAATCTGGAGTTTTTGGTAGAAATAAGGGAAATTTGAAGATTTTGCTCTTAATTTTCTCTGAAATACATTTTTTGTTGTATTAATACTTAAATGGGGTGAATAGGTTTAGTGGAACAAATAGAAGCATAACTTGTGATGTATATTTTCATGATTAAAGATTTAAGATTTTCATATTTTCAGCTTTTAATTGCAAATTTTCAAAGATATTCAAAAATTCTTTTACGATCCTTTATGTGCTCAAATCACCCCAGTGAGTGGTATGAGTTTTAAATTCTCAATTTGACTAACAATAGGGGAGAGCGGGGCTAATAAAGTCACTTAAGGGTTTAGAAAAAGCCTAAAATATAATATTTCCTAGCTAGATAGAACAAAATGATCTGAGAAAGAGTTGTAGGGCAGTAAATTACCTAAAAAAATGAGCTATACATTTCGTTTTATCTATTTGGGAAATATGATATTTTGAGCTTTTTCTAAACCCTTAAGTGACTTTTTTAACCCCGGTCTCCCCTAAATATCTATCTGTGGAAATCTTCTCTTCGATTCACATAAAAAATGCACCGCCTGAGGGAAATTCACAAATATATTTTTCATGAGAAAATTATCCCTATTTTACTTTCCAATTCATGATTAAATGGAAACAAAAAAATTGTAAAATATAGGACCAATTTCGAGAGCCACAATAAATATTTACAAAATATATTTCATTTGAGAATAATTGTGTGCTGTTTGTATCTCCTTCGGAACATTAATCATGAAGAATTTACATAAGAATGTGACCTTATTTGTACAAAATCTCACCTAGATCTCACATTTTGCTATATATACCGTGTCTGCCCTTGTTAAACGTTGAATCCCGCACATTTTATGCTGATGAAGCTTTATTCATGTGATCCCCTTTCTTTTCATCCCTTAGGATCTCTTACAAAAATTTTCTAGCTTCTTCAGTGTGTTGCTAATTTAAATAAAAAGATGATGAAACTGATTGGAAGATGCTATCTTTTAACATGCCAAGAAAAAAAATTAAACAGGAGATACTGTGAGATCTCTCACATGGTAATCAATCAAAGCCATTTGGATGACAGGGCGTAAAATTATTCAAGGATGGAAAAATTTTCTCCTTTCATCAGCAAAAGATGCTTCAGGGAGATGAAAAATGCAGTGTGAAAGTGCCTTGTGTTTGTTTTCATTTCGATGCGATGTGTAAATTTGTGAAATTCATTCGTGGAAATTTTAGTGAGAACGGTACACACGGCACAAATATATGTATAAAAACCGTTTTATTGCAATTTGTATGGAAGTTTGTAATCCACCCATAAGACATTTATTATTAATATAAAATGTTTATATGTCCGACATGCAATTTCACTCCGTTTCATTAGATGCTAACACTCCATGAAGAGATAAATTAAATGAGAAGGTGCATTCATGCTACTAAATTTCTTTTCCGTTGCACGCCGGGGATGTGATGAAAAAAATCCCTTTTATTCAATTGCATTTCAATACACAGCGAAAATGTCTGCAGATGTTCACATTTAGCATCAATTAATACCCAAACAACATTTTACTATATATACGAATATGGAGAAATTCTATCATCGCGCAAAAGACGTCACGTAAATGGGAAAACTTAAGTGTGTAGATAACACGGGAGAAAGAGATTTTTGCAGCACTGAAAAATCGTTGAGTATTAAATTTATGGAGTGGCAATAAAAGAATTCAATCGAAGAAACGATTTAAGCTCCAAAGCATCCTATTCAAATTAATGAGAAAATTAATTGTTTAATGCTACATGTTTGTTAGTTTTTTTCTTTAATTTCTCTTGACAAGTTTCTAAAAATTACTTTAGCTAACAAGGAATGGGTAATAAAATACAGTTGATGAAAATTTATTTTTTTAACTGACTCTTTGTGGATGGTATTCCCCTTCATCAGGTACTAAATGTAGTTAAAAAAAATAGAAAAGAAATCTTTAAATTCTACAAAAAGCGTTTAAAGCTAGTAAAAAACGTCCTATCCACATTTTCCATGTTCAAAGGTTTCTTAACTTCTGTGCGTACAATTTCAATCACTTTTAGCATTACATTTGCACTATGTACATATATAGTTAAAAATAATAATAATAATAGAAAGAGTATACGAAAAGAGGAAACATTCAACATATTTCCTAAGATATAAATCTTAATTAAAATTGGCTTCATACCATTTTACAGTTAAGTTAATCCACATTAATTCGCATTGCATTCGAGGTGGTTTGTGCTTTTCGAGATGTGGTATAAAAAGGACAGTGCACGTTGCACTATGTAGCATTTAAATGCGTTGAGGAATTGAATTTGCCGCGCATCATCATTTAACTTTATGGATAACACATTTTCCAACTTGATAATGATGTTCTCAACCAATTCCGCGGAGCCATCAACATTTTTTTTATTCATCCTCTTCTTACATATTTGTATTACTTTATTATTTCAATTGTGCTACATCCCATATTCACAGGTAATTCTCTTTGTCCATCTACCCAGCAAGTGTGTGTGCCTTTTGCGAAAGATCTCTCTCTCGAGAGAGACCCTTTTTCCATGTTCATCGTGTCTCGTTTTTTAAGGTTTGTAACAAGGAGATTGCAAACGCTAATTGCATGGCTTATTTCAACAACCATCGTCATCATCATCAAGCTATCCCATAGCCGTAATGATGGCAATAAATACAATAAAATCCCAAATAAAATCAACCGACGAAAGGCGAGTCAAATTCTAATGAATGAAAATTTATTGCTTTTCATGAACGAGACGCAATAATTGTTTCTTATGTGTGCATCTTTTCTTCTTATATTACATACATATGCCAATCTTACTATCTCATCCCAGACACGGAAGAATCCACCAACAAATCTCTCTCTCTCACCTCCTCTTTAATATCACATTAAAATCTCTTTTACTATCACCACAAACCGCCATGTGGAAGACTATTTGGAATATTTTTCTCTTCTTACCCTGTAATAGACTTTAATGATCATCTTTTATTGCCTTAATTTCTCTCTATTATATATATTTTATCAACAGTCTGGTGTACTCGAAAAAAAAACAAAGGTGTATTTCTTTATCAAGAACACATATCACACGTGCTGACGGACAGCAATGAATTAATTGAACATATACGAGACATGAGAGAATTTAGCAAATTAACTTGGAAAAATGGTTCAAGACTATTTTAATGATTTTAATGGAGCTAAGCGGACGGAAAGGGTTGCGTTCAGTGGCTTAATTTCCTTAGTTAGAAAAAAAAGAACATGCACTTTAAAACTCCAGGAATGCATAAATTGATAGAAATTATTAGGATTTATAGGAACAATTTTATTGACTTCATGTAGCGACGTTTCAATTTAATTGGAGTCTTATGAAATTATAAAAAAAATAATAAATCTAACCGCTTGTTCGAATATAAAAAATAATGAATTTTTATTAACATATTTTATGATCCATATTATCGTTGATCTTCAAGGATGTAAAGAGGTTTTTTTTTTTAATTTCCTTTAAAATTCTTATAAAAATTGTCTTATAACAAATCTTACAAAAGAATATTTAGAAACATGAACAATATAAACAGTAATATTTTGAAGAAATTTAAAAGTTCAGAAAGGCATCTACTAAGAAAGGAGATTCTAAGAAATAAGATTATTCTGTCAGAATTACGTTTGAATTCTAATTTAAATAAAAGCCGCAAATTCAAATTAACATTTAAAAGCAAAGCAAAAAATGAGAAAAAAAACTAAAAATCTTCCACAAGCGTCAATAAATATGATAGTGGCACAATAAAAACGTCGTCAAATTGCTTGCCGAAAAAACAAAGTTTTTTTTTAAATTAATTTGCAAGAATTTCCTCAATGTTTTTTGCATTTTTTTCCCTCCAACTCCACACTATTTTATTTGCTGAGATGTGTGAATTTTGCTTAGGGGCAATAAATGTCCAAATTATTCAAATTCGCGCATACGAGGAGAAATGCTAAAACCTACATGTTTTGTAAAATGCCAACATTTCATGAAAATAAACCAGGTGGTTGAAAAAAGGTGAGAAATGATGGTTATCTGGGTGGAAATAGACCAACAAAAAAACGACCACCATCGATAAGCAATCGTGGGCAAACAACATTGACTAAAAATACATTTAATTCCATGTGATTCAAGTGATACTAACATTGTAATTTGCAATAAACCCCAAATTGATTGAACATAAAACAAGCACTTGATGGTATTTAAATAAATTTAATTTTCTTAGTCATGTCTTTTCTCTCATGCAACACACTTAATGAGGTTTGTTTGAGAAAGCGGGAAAGAACGGTGGTGGACATGAAAATTGAGTCAGGTTATGCTCGTTTTACTTTTCAGTGATCCTACAAGGAACATCGCCTTGTAAGGAATTTTTCTTTTTCTTCTTTTTGGGAAAAATTGCTAAGAAAATGTCAAAAAGAAATAAATTTTCATGGATTAATCTAAAGGGAGTTCGAGATAACATTTACGGCAAGAAGTGAAAATATTTCTCAAGTGAATTTATTCTTAGTTCTGTCACTGTATAAGCACAGTTTTGTCGAATGGATTCATTTGAAATGCATAGAAAACGACCTGAAATATTTATCTTTGCTGCAATTTGCACCGGGGTGAGGTCGAAAATCAATTTATCTCATTCCCATGGATGGGGAAACGCCACATAAACAGCAACATACATAGGTATAGGTATATACATAATTTTCTTTTCACTTCTGCCAACAACAATAAAAGAGAAGCATTGCTGAGGAATTGTTCAGATGTGATTATTGATAAACAAATGAATTTTAGATCATTTTATAGTCTATGCAGAAAAAACAGAGAGAACCCCAGAAGGAGGGTACGATGATCAACCCTTTGATCAAAGAGAAGGAAATATAGGCAAAAAAAAATCACGTGGAAGTTTTAAAATATCTCTCCGTGAGGTACACAGAAGGAGTTTAAGTGCGGAGGTAGAAAAAAATCTGTTTGTTTTAGAGCATCTGCCTGAAAAATCGTTATATGCAAATTATTGACGAAGAAGGTAAAAAGCGGGAGAAAAGTGAATAAATTTTGTTTGAGAGAGAAGAAGATGATACGGAAAGAGAGGAGGACGTGGTAAAGTGTCTGATGACACCCCATATTGCATCACTGATGAAAAGAATAACATGAGAAGGATGGTTGAAAAAAAAGAGAATTATCTAACACCTTTGAGAAGTCACTCATCATTTCATTGAAACATTCTCTTCTCAATTCTCTTCCAACCATGCAGAACGTAAAACACCATAAAGTTCAGTCAGAGACTATGAGGGGAAATGGAAGCGTCTGTAAGAGGATGAGACGCAATTGAGGATGCTGCTATATGATCTTTCGTGGATTTTTTGTTTCCTTATCCCTTTGCACATCCTCCATAAATCACAACATGGGAGACGAGCAAAAAAATCAAGCATTTTTCACCCTACAATCCGTGCGGGCACAATAGAGAAGGTAGGTAGATGTATATATAGAGAGTGAGGAGACATTATAATCGTCTAGAAGGACTCACCTTAACAGTCTGATTCTTAAGGGGTTTCTCCGGATCATGAATGTACTCCAAGGTGATCCCATAGAATTGTCCTTTGTTTATGTACGTAATTCGATCATCCTCCCTGCGTTGCGATGAACTTATTGGACTTTCTAAGTGATACCGGAATCCAACATTTGAGAATCTGTAATTATTTTTCATGAAAAACGGTTTAGTTATCTGTAATCTTCATAAAGTTTTTTTTTTGATAAATTACTATTTTATTTATAATATAAACGAATGTCTTTGGCGGTTATTTGACCTTTTAGTAAACGAGATTGTTTTATAAACGATGTCTTTGCACCCAAAAACTAATAAAATTAATTTTAAATGTCATACAAAAATAAGCCTATTTAGTAGAAGATAAAACTAATAAATCACTCAAAATTTTAGAGCTTTTTTATTACTAAAAGAAAATGGTATTAGGTCAGATGGAAAAAGCTCATAATTTTTCAAATTCCAGAAATACGGAAATTTTTCTTTTTTTAGAATGAATTTAGTAATTTTTTAATTCAAATTTACTCGAATTTTAAAACAATTTATATAATGAAAATAATTTGTTTTTAAAATTAAAATAATAAATCATTAAGAAGAACTCACATTTTTGGTATTTGAACTTTGTCAGCGTCATTTTGCCGCCCAAAATCGTGCCATGGCCTCGATCTCGTGGACGGCGTATGACCCACTCCCCCCGTAGGACTTCCCTGGCCCCCGTGCACCGTCCGCTGGATACTCGTCACGGAAACCGGGATAGGTCCCGAATTGGCGCCATCCAGTAGCGATGCAGGTTGACAGAGTTCGGTGTAGTCGAAGGACTGCTTGAGGGGAGAATGAGCAAAAAAGAAAGAAAAAGTCAGACAGGCATGAAAAATTCCCATGGGTGCAATTTTATCCTTAAATATTTTGACAACAAAGTTCAAGTAAAAATAAATTATTTATTGCATAAAATATGATTAAAATTGCCACTTTTTGCCTCCTCTTTCGCATTCCCTTCTTCCACCATTCATCCCGAATATTATGTAGTGTGTAATGTATGGGAGATAATTACCCCGCACATATACAGAAAATGTCACTTATGGGTAAATTAATTCAATTACACCATTAAAGCTAAAATCACCGACAATTATAAAATAAAACATCAATCGCGACGGCTCTCAATTGGACTCTCTTGCTGCACACTCTGTTCTGTTGCTCCCTACCCCGGACATCTTATGGTCTGACCATACTCCGCATGGTGAGCACACAATTAAGTGGCGAGTGAGCCGAGGAATATCAAGTACAAATTGCAGTGGAGATATATCATACAGAGAAGAAGAAGAAAGACAAAAAAAAATATACGATGCTATTTTACCCCCTAAGAACGCGCATTTATAGCGAGTATTTTTCCCCCATCCATATTGGTCAGCACAAAATAACTTAAAATGGATAAAAATATGTTATTGAGTGAAGAGAAAAAAACATTGGCAAATTAAAAAATAAATCCGATGATTTATTTAGCTAAGAGTGATCACTACGTGCTGAACTTAATAAATGATTCGGAAAAAATAAATGCGTATTGGAGTCAATGCAATAAATTACGCCATTAGATTTTATTTCTCTTTTTTTTCCAGCTACCACACTTTATCTCCTTTGCATGGGGTTCCCTACAATACCACGCTTTGTGCCGTGAAATATTCCTACATTAATTATTTATTTTCATTCCTAATAAAACACTTTTGGTCAATTTATTGGAAAAGTTTAAATGCAAAGGTTCTCCTCCGTAGGCAAACGTTGCAGGGTGTCGGCGACAGACAGACGAAATAATTAAATAAATATATATTATACGTTTATTAACAGATTATTGCAATATTGAAATTAAATCTTAATAAATGTCGGTTGTTATGGAAAACATTCGCTATGGGAGTAATAGGAAAATGAATGCCATTGAGGAGAGTATTAATTAATTTGAAAGAAAAAAAAAACTAACTAATCTCTTCGGTATTGGATTGTGACGTTGTATAAGGTTGTTTTAAATGAGAATTGACGTGAATTCTATCAAGCGAAATTATTATTATTATTATTTAATTCGATTTCCTTTGACTTACTTCTAGCTGTTTTTTTTTTAAATGAATTTATTTTTAACCATTTAAAACTTCTATTGAGAAAAGAATGAAGAAAACTTGATTACAGGCATTTCGAGGGATATGCAAGCTTTCATCAGGGACTAATTTTGGATGGAAATTTGAATCAAGGACTAACAATCCGTTTGATTTGTTCGTGGAATTTTGAACCCTATAATTACTTTTAATTCTTATTTTTTAAATTCGGATTAAGAAGAGGTACGAAAAGCATATAATTTTTTCTGAATTTACTCCATTTTGCCTTATAAAATAGCGACCCTTGTTATCTACTCAGAAAAAAAAATAACACAAATTACTAAAAAAAACTTTTAAAAAAATCTTTCAAAAGTCTGGTATCATCTGCCTTTTGTGCTCATTTAAAACTATCGCAATTCAACTATCGCACAATTCAACAAAAGTAGCTCAAGAGAACTTACAAAACAGAAAAAATGTTCAATGGGATGATGGGAAGGGTGATAAGCTATGCCTGGAGTGAACCCAAAATTTCATTATGTTGCAATAATATAACCGTGTGCTGCTAGCTAGGGCAACAAGCAGGGTGAATGAGTACATATTTCCCAGAAAATCGCACTGACCACCAACGAGTCAACCGTATGAGATATAAAAAGGGGACAAAGAGCCGAGGCAAAGCAGGCATTATGTAGTAAAAGAGGTTGAGGGACATTAAATGAAAGGTCACCTGTTGTATGTTATTCTGGTCCCGCGGTGTTATTGCGTCTGCCCCAATTCCCGAATCGGGACTCGGCAGGTCCACCGTGAGTCCGGCCGCCGTGACGGTTTTTGCATAGATGGGTGTGCTCGTCTTGGTGTGGGCGGACGTCGTGAAGCGTCCTTCGTAGCTTGCGGCGCCTCCTGGCGCCGCCACCGTCACCGACACCGATGACGGCACCTGTGACGGTGGTGGTGGTGGGGGCCCGTCAGAATCGTAAATGGCACGAGTTGCCACATAACTCTGTCCATCTCCGGCAAAATATTCGCGGTAGTATGGCTCTGCGATAAATGTTGACCCTCCAGCGCTGCAAAAGACAATTTTAGAATTTATTGCCAAGACTCGGTATTTTGTCACCTAAAAAGCAATTAAACTATGTTCACAGTGGGAATCACAAAAGAGTTTCACCTACACGCGGTGCTATAGATGCTGTAGAGCTCTAGCTCTAGTTGAGAATAGTATGTTGCAATAGATCAATGAATATACAATTTTACATTGTATTCTCCTCATTAGAGACACTGATTTTATTGAAATAATTCACTGTCATGTTGAGTTTGTCTACGTTGCAATACTTAAATACCACACGTGGTTGACTTATTACAATATTGGAACAAAAAAATCAAGATCAGTTCAAGAGTCTTGAATAATAGTTTTTTAATTTTTGAAAATGTTTAGTTGATTCATTTTTATGAACTAAACACATTAAAAAGCGAGAATAGAATCAAGTTAGACCTTTTATTTGTCCAATAAAACATTTTTTGTAAGCTTTGGACTCAATGGGATCATCATCAGGAGCATCCTTATCCCAAATAAGCATTTGCAAATAATTATAACGAACAAATTTAGAAAAAAATCATGAATAATTTTTAATTTTCTTTTTGTGTCCTAAAGCTATTTAATTATCGTTAACTTGGTCTGAATCGAGTCTTAATTTTTGGCAATTTTAATCTTCTATTTTAAAACTGATTTAGGACTGCCTCTTTTAGTAAAATCACCGAGCATTATTAGTAGATTATTTTACTACCTGTTTTAGTATGATTCAAGATAAGATACTCTCTCAGTGAGGGGTGTCATATTTCGGCATTCAAATTTTGCATGTAAAACAAGAATTTCAGCATGTTTTTCAAAACACCTAAAAGATTTTAATTTCCAATTTAAACTCCAATAAAATCGAAGATTGACGCTACGCGATGTGGTAGCTGCTACTGAATTCTAAATGTCACAACCCCGGAGATTTCTTAATAAAATAATTTCATTAAATTTTATTTAAAATTAATTCTTGCGGAATTTTCATGACCACCACTGTATAAATTCTTTTCCATGTAAAAGTATTGTTAAGTGAAATTAATAAAATTTACTTACGCTAATCTCGTTGTGTACATCCCATATTGGTCCGAGACGTAGGGACCTGGACTTGGAGTATTTGTATTCACCGTTGGTCCCGATGTTCCTGAATTACCCTGATGTGATGATGGACCCTAAGAGGCATTTGTGAATTTTTATCATTAATTTTACACAATAATGTCAAAACGACGAAATTATTCAATTTTATACTACTCATTCATTCATTTCTCATGCACTTTTTTTCTTATTAGTTTATCTTTTTTGTGATTTGATTCCTCATCTCTCTGGCAGAAAAAATCACCTCGCACTGTGTTTCTTTTATTGTACAACGACAAGCCAGGTGTTAATTTTGGCATTAGCTAATGATGTTGGGGGTATATGCAAGAAAAAAACATCTCTTTTGACTAATTTAACAACACACGGTTGACTTGTTTTCAATTTTTTTTTATTTGCAAAACTCGCGTGAAGAAGCTTTTTTTTTACGGCAACCAAATGGGCGTGAGAGATTTTAGGAAAAAAAATTGCCTTCTCCCTGTGATATCAAAATATTGAAACATACTGAAATTAGGGTTCAAATTGCTAATATTGTTTTTTGCACGGGAAAGAGGTTATTGTTTGAGCACAATTCATGCGCATTTCCATATTGATTAAAATATTAATTAAGTATTTTAAAGGTAAAAATGACTTCCACCTGAATGATTCACAGTTGGGATTTTTTTGGCGCAACAATACGAGATGGGCAGAGTAGCAAAAACATACCTGCAGGTAAATCTGCGTGCCGCCAGCGGCCGCATACATATTTTCCGCAGAGGGACTTCCAGGGCTGGGAGGTTGTTCTTTGATTTGGATCGATGGAGATGGTGATTGCACTACAAGAACCTGCCGATCAAATCACAAAAATTCACAACTCTACTTTTGCAATTCCTTCAATTAAACAACAGCAAAATTCTCATATTATGGACAAATCACTCGCAATTTTTCATCATAAGTATATTTATGATTTTTTTCTTTCATATTTTGTCGTCTGCACGGTGTTACATTTCTTGTGCGCGACAACCACAAAATACCATCCTACGTATTGGGTCTTTCTCATAAGTATGTACGTACACAGCACATTATAATTAATTCGAATTATTTATAGCTACGGCCTTGGGAAGTCCGCAAGAATTTGCCTTCTCATTTTTTTCTTCTCTCACAAAACTTCTTTCGGCTCATTTCAATAATATGCAAAAATCATTTTCATTAATCGCTCTTTTGCGCGATTTGTGCGTCTATTTTATTGGCCGCTCGTGTTTCGTCGCACACACAAAATTTTTATATTCTGTCAAGGAAGATGTTGAGTTTGTCAGGAAGTTCGTTTCTTTCAACGAATTTTAATTTTTTTTCTTGAATTTTTGGGGTCAGTTTTGTGTTTTTCTTCACTTGCAAGTTTAAACTTCAGTAACGTTTCGACAAATTAATACCTTTCATCAGCATCATGAAAAAACGGTTAGAAATAATTATAATAATTTCTAATTTCGGTTAGAAATGTTGAAAAAAAAAGGTTCAGAATGAATACAAAATTTATATATTATCATAAGATTTTCTCTTGTTTTCAAGAAAAAAAATCAAAGGAAATTAAATTAAAAATTATCGGTAGGTCCTTAATAATGTTCTAAAAAATCTAGAAAAGCTTTAAAAATGTTTTAGTTTTAGAACATTTTTCAAAAACTCAAAGTAATAAAAACTAAATAAAATTAGAATTACAGAAATTAACTTTAATTTTAAATAATTTATCTTAAATCTGACGGTCAAATTAAATAAGTTTCTTTAAAATTAAGTTTGTTGTACTAAAAGCTTATAAATACAGTGAAAAAATTAAATAATTTTGAAGACGAAACAAACGAATTTTCTCACAAACTCAAGAACTTTATCAAAAGTTCTCTGTTAAAGAAAAAAACAAGACAAATCTCTACCCCCACTGAGAGTTTTTTGCAAACTGAAGAATATGATCACGCATAAAGCGTCCGTCGATCAAATGGAAATTTTTGCTTGTATAAATCTTTTTTTTTCTCCTCGTGGAATTTTCCACACACAAAAAACACCTTTTTATCGCTATGCCAAAATTATTGTTTTACACACCACAATTCACAGTCACGTAATTCCTCCTCTTTAGCTTTTAATCACTCTCTAGTGGTGGAAATCATAAAAGCTCCAATGATTTTCTTTGGATGATGATCTTTTGGCTTTAAAGAACGCACCGCAGTCTGAAGTTCTTGGTTGAGTTTTTTCTTCAGAACACAGCACCAATTCACACAAAAATCTTATCGCTCAATATATTTTTTCTTCATTCAACACTTTCCGTGAAAACTGATATTCCAATGAAAAAAATCCATGTGAAGATCACAAATGTAATAAAGTCGTAGAATGATTCTCAAATTCCATCGCGTTCACTTTCTTATGAGACGGGGACTCTCCCTCTCTTTCACATCGGGTGTCGTTTGATCGGCGTCCGGCGACAAACTAAATCAAAGTGTCGTGCCACAAGTTGTAAGTTGATGGCTTCTCAAATGCTCACCCAACACAACACAATTACTTTTGTCGTCCCCTTTTTGACGTTCCTCATAGAGCGCAAAAGGGAACATTTTTATACTCTTCTGCTTTATACCCATGCTGTAGGTATTACATGTATATGAAAAAATATATGTTGTACCCATATTACGCACTTGGAAGCTCTGGATTGCTTGCCACCGGTTGCCGATCAGTGGCAATCACTTTTGAGATTTTCAATCTCCGCGGCGATCTCTCGCAATCATTTGCAGTAATATCGATGATTTGTCCATGAGATTTTGTTGCAAAACTCACATTACTATACTATGTATGTAGTACATACATATTATGTGAAAGAACTAAACTCTCAGAGAGCTAAATAAGAGATCTAAAATAACTATAAATAAGATTTCAATATATTACAGAGAAGAAATTTCAATCACCAAATAGCCCGTGTTAGCAATTAAATCTTCCACATCATGCTGGAGAGATCAATCGCGATATTTGTGCTACGAAAAGATTTTCGGTAGTGAACCACAACGGAAGTCCTTATGCTGGAAGATTGGCGTAGATAAAAAAGAGTGATAAATAAAAGATAAATTACCTTCTGACTACTGCGTGAGCACTTGGGATCTTTTCGCAAGTCTTCGGGTTCCCTCTTGACGGTTATATTCTGTGATGATGGGTGTGAACCGAGCAACAAGCCTTGTATTTCATTTTGTGATAGGCCAGACACATCCAGAGGCGTGGTTTGACCGTTAATTTTAGTAGTGGGGTTACTGAAATGACAAAAGACAAACCAACATTAAAAAGACAATCCATCCGCTGCATAATCTCAATGCAATCAATCAAAATTGAGTGTCCAGATTTTAGTGAGCGACACACACACAAAAAAGTATATCATAATTTTCCCCCGCAATTCGTTCCACATCACACCGGCAATCCCCACCGAAATATTTCTTTTATACAAGAAAATTTTTCCGCAATGCAACTCATTTTGTGCCCACATCCCATTCATTCTTGCGGTGCACATCGATACGGTAAATTAATGTTGGCACCTCTGTGAGGTGGAAAAATTTGTTAATTTATGGGATACAACTTATGATTGTAGGATCAATAAAATTTATATATTTCACACACCGCACGGGAGAAATCAGGTTCGTCGCTTAGTCGCGCAAGTCTTTCGTTTTGTGCGCGCATTTCCTTTCTCCTTGCGCGCGACTCTCACAAAGTCTTGCCGCATCCAATTCTTTTGATCTCATTCTAAGGCTCAACTAATTTCTCCACATCATCATTTTTTTCTCTCCACTCCTCTCCTCTCCTTTTCCTCTGTGTGCGTTTTGTCGCACACTTAATGATATGAAAATGGATTCTTTCTCCCTTCTGGTCCGCTTTTACGCAGAGGAGACATAAATTATAGAATAAATTTGATGGAAAAAATATTTTCTTCCAAGCATCTCACCATCTTTTCGTACCTTACAATAAGAATACCGCGGAGAATAGGTGAGTGTGTCTCACTTTAAATTTATATTTTAGTGTATTAGCGGATAAAGTTGAAGGAAAATCGGGAGTCATGTGCTTACGAATTTTTAGAGGCTGATTATATATTTCTGAGGTTTTTAATTATTGTTTTTTACCCTTAATCTTTGTATTAGAGGTCATTTTGAGGTTGAGAAAAAGTGCTGATTTTATTTAAAAGGTGAGAAAATATATTTTGAAGATTCAAAGATTGTTGAAATATCTGTTCTTTTAAAAATAAAGAGGTTAGGATATTAATTAGTCGTTTAGCTTTCCTTTTTTCTTTTATTATAATTTAAAGACCAAATAAAAATTAAATGGTTTTTAACCGTTTATTTACATTATAAAAAATTAAATTCATTCATAAAAAAGAAGAGGAATAAATCAAAGAAAGATTTCATATTTTTTTCTTCACTCAAAATTCTACAAATTGTTAAAACCACTAGATTTTTTAAGAAATTAAAATACTATATTTACAAAATAAAGATTTAATGTATTTCGGTGGCCGGCGTGAATGGTTAAGCGTAGGACTCTACGAAAAATGTATCCATTCTATCATCCAAGAGGAACATGGTGGAATTTATACAATTCCAACCAAGGAGTGGAGAGGGAGCGAGAGTTTGGTGCAGTCAACAATAAAAGATTCTTCGCATTACAACCGTTAAGTTTATAACATTTTCATAATACAAATGCCATCCACTAGCAGTTCATAATTCAAAGCCGCAGACTTTACCACCATTCGGCCTCCTGCAATAAATTCTCAAATTATGACAATCGTTTCGAATTGAAATTAAATTTTCTCCGTGATTTCTGACTTTGGGATTCAATGTGAGATTGCCGTGAATATACCCCAACTAGAGAGTGAGAGAGTTTTGTTGAAGAAGGAATTTCTGTGCGTGAATTGATAATCCTGGAGGTTGCGGGAATACCTCCACATAATGGGTATAAGCATAATGTAAGTATAGAAAATAAAGAATACTGATGGAATTCCTTTGGACAAATTTTCCATGGGACGCATAGTGGCAATCAGTGGACTCTGAGATGTTATCACCTGCACCATTGGAAACATTTTCATAGATCACCCATGCCACCAAGAAGACGATTCAATGCAAAACCCATCAAATAATTCAGTGAAAATTATGTCTCACCGGGATATTACGATAATTCTTCAGGCAATTATGCATCAGATAGTTTTTTGAAAAATTGTATTCTTCTCTCTCTGGTTCTCAATTTTCAAACACTTTCAATCTGTACGCATCGTCCCCCATGCCACAGCAGCATTGAAATTACATTTTGAAAAAGGAATATTACACTTGGGGAGGAATGAAGAAAAGATCCACATCCGAGATAAGAGATCACACATAGAGCTCGGCTTTGAGAAAAATACTCATAATGAGATTTCTTTTCGGGGGAATTTGTCATGAAGGAAAAAAATATTGTATACCTTCCACTTAATAGTGCTTGGGAGGTGAAATAAAAGACTTTTGCCTAATAAAAAATAACAAATCTTAAATTAAATCTCTACTGACACTAAAATTTAATTTATTTATCTTTTCACCCCGAGACATTACCCCCTTCTTTGCTCTTTGGAAAGGTAGGTATATATGTTATATTTTTCTAAGCCTGAGAAAGGGAAGACTTTTCCATAAGATTTATAGTTTACTTTTTTTTCTCCTTCGCACAATTGCTTATGCCTCTTCTCAGTTACAACACACACTGCGCGAGATCATTTCAAATCAGAGGATTAAGCTTTTTCTACGCCATTTCACATTCATTTGACTACACTATGGAGATTATGTATGAATTTCTTGGGAAAGTTCTTCATAATAAATGCTATAGGATGCATTAAAGTCATTGACATCCTCCAGCTCCTTTTTGAAGCAAGATATCCCAGACAATATTGTTGTTTAATTGAACTCAAAAAATATGTTTGAATGTAGTTTACTTTCTAAGGAATTTTACAATGTGTTTGAAAGTAATTTTAACCATTGTCTAATCCTTTTAAGCTTGAGAATAAATTTGAACTCGAACATTGTTCTTTTCTTAAAAATGTTTAAAAACACATTTTGTTCAGGATGTTTTTATAGAGCTCTTAAAGTTTATTTTATAATCGAAGTTGATAATATTCCAATTAATTTTATATTGTAATTAATGTTTTTTTAAAGGAATTATTTAAACCTAAAGAAAGCGACCACCACTGTAAGATCGATAAAATCAAAATAATAATCTTGCATTTGTGTTCAATGTATCTTGTTTAAAATAAAAAAAAGACAATACAACACACCATATAGAGATATTCAGGATACGGAAGTACCTTTTGTTAGAGAAGAGAACAACAGTAAAAACAACCAAAAAGGAGTCAGGAGTTGTATTCTATTGTTGCTTACAAGGGGGTGATAAATTCACACACTAGGGCAAAAGAATGGAGAAAACATCGCAAAATGCAGGTCTTATTCATACAACAAAAACTGCATTGTTCGCCCCATTCAACCTCTTGAGACACTAATCCCAATAACATATATCAGTTATATATACCAAGGCAAAAGCGTAACAATCTCTCAAGAGTCGTTTTTCTTTCACCTTCTCCGCCAGTTTTGACATATCTTTTCATTTTCAATTGAGCGACACACACACAAAATGTTTCATAATTAAAATATTGTGTACCATTGACAGCACAATAGGTATATACCGACCCCGTCTAATTTATTGCAACATAAACACAAAAACCCCGTGCGAAATGATTACCAAAAATAGTTCATGTGCCGACACATATGAGGTAGAGATTAACAAGGAAATCATCCAAACATATTTTAAGGAAAAAAATCTGTTTCCAACACATAAAAAGGAGGGTAGTTGGGAGTTGAATTTATTCTCTTACCTCCACTGCAAACCATCCTTGTCGGCTGACATTTTATAGTATTCATAAACGAAGGAGGTGCTACCGTTGAAATTGTGCACTTGATGCACCTGATGCGGTGTCCCCAGTGCATTGAGATTGACTGTTGCTGCAATGGCATTGCCACTGCTTGAACCACTTGAAGCGCCATCCTCATCTGGCGCACTATTTCCACTTCCCGCGATATTGAGCATAGCAGATGTGGCGGCAGTTAGGGGGTGTTCGAAGTATCTACCAGCATTGATTATAATTTTGTTTTATTTTGTTTTTAACCCCATCCATCCCACAAGAAAGAAAAGAGAGACAATATTGCTTGTTAGAAAATTATAGGTGGGAAGTAAAGAAAATGAACAAGCAAGAATTTAAGGGAGCATTTTTTGAATAATTAGGGATGCTTTTTCCCTGTAATTATTTTTGAGATTTTTAATGACAACAATGAAATAAATCACATACACAGAAGATAAATTTATGGGATATCTCTTTTATTTTAATACAGTGATGACCTGAAATTTTTCCTCCGTTTTTTTTTTTTATTAAAATTTCATTAAAACAATTACGACAAAGAACGCCTATATTATTAAAAAAAATAATAAATAAAATTTTTGTTATAGAAATTAATTTTTTGTTATTATTGAATATTGTTCGTTAAGTGAGACAGCTAACTTTTGAACTATAAGTTTGGTTTTTGGTACCTAACGAAAAGGTAAATTGTGGAAGATTCCCTACAAATATAGGAGGAACCCTAAGAACCTTGAAACAATACAATTAATGGTTACACAAGGAAAAAAATTGTTTAAAAAACATGTAGGTAAATCAAGAAAAAAATAGTCTGACTGTGGGACATCACTGTAATAAATTGCATAATTGGCTCATTTTTTACGACCAACACTGTATTGCAATTTCCTGTATCGTTTGTTTTGTTTCTAATTTAAGAAATGTATCAGAATCCATAATGTTTTTCTCTTTAACTCTCAAACACGTGCCTCATTTGTAGGTGAGGTGTGATTTGAACCAAATTTTTTGGATATTTTTGGATTCCTCTCTTGTGAATTTATGGTGCTCCGAACATTGGCAATTTAAATATCTAATGATGTTTTGAATAACAATGCAATGATGAATGTAATATGAATTAGAAAGATCAGCATAATCACTGAATGTGGTGCATAATTTTCTTCTTTTTTGTAGCGTAGAATGACGCAGATTTGCGAAGATTTTTTTTTTGAAAATGCTCCCTTTTTTGATAAAAAAAGAGTTAATTATCAAACTTTCGCGAGGGACATTTTTGGAGGGATATGATGGCTTTATTATTTCGCCAAATGAAAAACTACCTCGGTGGTAAAAATCCTGATTGTGTGGTGGCCACCTGATTAATAACTTCAGTGCCGTTGGGATCGGACATAGGCGATTGTGGATTGGAAGGTGCTCGTCGTCTGAAAAGGAGAAAGAAGAAGAGAAAAAAAAGAAGAGAAATAGCGTCACTTATTCAATCGCGAACGCATTAAAATCCTTTTCAGCGATATGGAGAGAAAATTCTTTAATAAAAATGCTTCATTGCCATTTGGGGAATTGTGTACAGAAGAAGAAGAGATATTCATGAGAATCGTTTCGAAAATGTCACGAGAGACAATAAATGGATCGCATATGGAAATTCATAACGCGCGGGGAGAGAAAAAATCATACTAATTGACGTCACATTTCTTATACATCTATACTACCTTTATTTATATAATGTAAGCTTTTTTTTCTAATAAGATGGAAATTTAATATCTGCGCCATGGTGCTTGGACCCACTTTTTTCTCAGCCCATCTCCCCGGACATTTTTGCCCCACACTCTGTGGCCTTTTGTGCGTGAATGAATAAATTTGTGGACAAAAATATAAATTTTGTCCCTCTCGTGAGAAGCGTACACGGAATGGAAAATGATACTGTTTGCCATGTATATAATCCGACAAGTGATGTGTGCTGTCGATATTTTGGCTCAAAAGTCACGGGAAAAGAGACAGAGGGTCGCCCTCTTCGTGAAGACGCGCACTTGGCGCACGCACTGCCCCGTGGGGATCCTCAAACCGAAAAGAAACTCGGGCACGTCAATAATTCATTAGGTTGGCTGCCAAGTTGTATTTTAAAGAGAAATCAGAAAATCTCCCCGCTGAAGAAAATGTTATATTACGGTACTGCAGCGCTAAATCGATTGCACAGGTCCCTCACAAGAAGAGTGAAAGAAATGCGTCCAAGAGCGCGAGGAAGGGTACAACACATAGGGAGCCTACAAGTTGAACTTCTTGCAAAACTTTCAATATTGCCAGGTATTGCAAATTGTACATAAAAATCCCATCCATAAAAGCCATTTACCAATTGACACACAGAGTCAGTGCAAAAGTTTTGATGGGAGAAATTGAAAAAATTTGTATGATTTATTATTCTAATCCTAAAGAATTATTTGAATTCTTGAAGATTTATGTATTTTTTTTTCTCGAAATGTGTGATTCTCTGTTTAAAGAATGCTTTACTTCAAACAATCGAAAAAAATAATATAAAGCGAAACGTCGCTGGAATAGCAAACACCGTTGTATTACGTTTAAATTTGTTTCATATTAAATTATAAGCGATGGGAATTTACTAACAAGTATCAATATTTATACGTACTTGTTGCTCGCATTAAAATCGAAACGATTTTATATAAATTAAAATGTAAAACGACTTTTGCTCCATCCAAGTGTTATTAATTTATCATTTATTTTATTTCCACATTTTATTTGTGCTGTGCGTCGTGCACTTTTGCTGATTGAGAAAAAAATAACCGCGCCGAGGCAACAATATATATGAAATGCACGTGATGACCATAATTTCCAATTCCTCAAAGGAGATGTTGGAAGAAGAAAACAGACAAAATGAAAGTTTATCGCCAATTTTCACCATCATCATCCAACTTTGGGAGCCTTTCTTGTCTTTTTTTGCGTGCACGAATGCGCCTCAGCATGAAAGGAACAAAAAGGCCAAAAGACTCAAAAGTGATTGGAAAAAAACAACAAGGAGAAAATGCATCGATGCCGAAAGAAATGCAAAACTCTACGAATTTCATATTGTATATATATAATACAAATTGCATCGTCCATTAGGCAAATTAATCCACTCTTGCCGGCCTTTTAGTATTGCGCGCATCCTCCTAAACTCAACCCCATCAATTTGCATGTATAGCGTTGTACATGGCACACGGGGTCACATTTTAATGCAAATTGCAGGAGGAAAATCTGCCATGAAAAGTGTCCAAACGCCATCACGATATAAATTCCCATTTGGTGGAGTGTGCGAGTTAAGTGAATTTCAATAAACACAAAACAGCATGATGTACCTAACCGCCACTTAATGAAACTCAAATCAAACCTCACACCAACACTGATCGTGCCACAAGATGTGAATGAAGACATCAAAAGCTATTCACGTGCTCACAGTGCATTGGAAGAGTTGGAAAATATTTTGCAAATATTTTACAAATCGGTCAAAGGTCTCGTTGTAGATCGATCTTTTGAAATGTTTATATTTTATATATTTGTTTTAGCTATATGAATTTTATTTGCTTTATATTAGTAAAGGTATAGTATGGGAAAAGTTACCGTCATTTGACCTTCATAGTTCCCATGAGGGAAATAAATTGACTCCCAGAATATAGAAGGGACATTTCCAAATTGAATAAAATTTATTTAAAATTCAAATCAATAGCATGACATGAATATTTTATGCTTTTTAACCATTTTATTTGAGAGTTTATTGCGAAATTGAGTAAAAATGACATTAAAAGGATTTTTTTGTGCAATCTATTGGAAAAATTTTGAGCATTTAAGTACTGTCAGTTGAATTGTATTGCTAAATAAAGTTATAGAAAGATATATTAAAGAATTAGAACAAAATACTGAAACATTGATTAATCCTTTCAATAAAATTGCCAAAAAGATCTTTGATTAAACAAACGTTAACGACAAACTGAAGAAAATATACAAAAGCTTATCTCATACGCCATCTCGTACGTAAACCATAAACTATTCTTATTTTTCAACTAATATCCAACATACTCAATGGTTGAAATAATAATCTTTATCTCTTTCCTCGCTTCCAGAACACAACGCCTGCTTTAAATTTCCAGAGGCTTATTTTAACGAATAATTTATCTATATAATAAAGAAAGGATTTCGTTCCTGTACAGCTATGCATTTCTACACCGTTGGTCCGATCGTGATGAAATTTGGTACAGAGACTACTGATACCAGGCGGTTTTTACCAACGGCATTCATTTTCCCCCCAAAGCCCCCCTTCACATAGCCCTCATATAAAATTCATGCTTTTTTGACTACTTTTTGAATTCGGCGCCATAAATGTTGTGTGAAATTCACTTTTTCTCTTTGAAATATCTGTTGGAGGTTTTGCATGGCCCATCTTCTCTTCTATCTTCTATATAATAAAGAAAGGATTTCGTTCCTGTACAGCTATGCATTTCTACACCGTTGGTCCGATCGTGATGAAATTTGGTACAGAGACTACTGATACCAGGCGGTTTTTACCAACGGCATTCATTTTCCCCCCAGAGCCCCCCTTCACATAGCCCCCATATAAAAATCACGCTTTTTTGACTACTTTTTGAATTCGGCGCCATAAATGTTGTGTGAAATTCACTTTTTCTCTTTGAAATATCTGTTGGAGGTTTTGCATGGCCCATCTTCTCTTCTATCTATATCTTCTTCTATATAATAAAGAAAGGATTTCGTTCCTGTACAGCTATGCATTTCTACACCGTTGGTCCGATCGTGATGAAATTTGGTACAGAGACTACTGATACCAGGCGGTTTTTACCAACGGCATTCATTTTCCCCCCAGAGCCCCCCTTCACATAGCCCCCATATAAAAATCACGCTTTTTTGACTACTTTTTGAATTCGGCGCCATAAATGTTGTGTGAAATTCACTTTTTCTCTTTGAAATATCTGTTGGAGGTTTTGCATGGCCCATCTTCTCTTCTATCTATATAATAAAGAAAGGATTTCGTTCCTGTACAGCTATGCATTTCTACACCGTTGGTCCGATCGTGATGAAATTTGGTACAGAGACTACTGATACCAGGCGGTTTTTACCAACGGCATTCATTTTCCCCCCAAAGCCCCCCTTCACATAGCCCTCATATAAAAATCACGCTTTTTTGACTACTTTTTGAATTCGGCGCCATAAATGTTGTGTGAAATTCACTTTTTCTCTTTGAAATATCTGTTGGAGATTTTGCATGGCCCATCTTCTCTTCTATCTTCTATATAATAAAGAAAGGATTTCGTTCCTGTACAGCTATGCATTTCTACACCGTTGGTCCGATCGTGATGAAATTTGGTACAGAGACTACTGATACCAGGCGGTTTTTACCAACGGCATTCATTTTCCCCCCAAAGCCCCCCTTCACATAGCCCTCATATAAAATTCATGCTTTTTTGACTACTTTTTGAATTTGGCGCCTTAAATGTTTTGTGAAATTCACTTTTTCTCTTTGAAATATCTGTTGGAGATTTTGCATGGCCCATCTTCTCTTCTATCTTCTATATAATAAAGAAAGGATTTCGTTCCTGTACAGCTATGCATTTCTACACCGTTGGTCCGATCGTGATGAAATTTGGTACAGAGACTACTGATACCAGGCGATTTTTACTAACGAATAATTTTTCTATTGGACCTTTTTCATCTCAATTATTTTCTCCATCTAAAATTTGCGCGAAGCGCAACAAATCCCCGCGAAGCGGGGCGAGGTAAATTGGAGCGAAGCGACAATTTACCTCGTAAGTTCATAAACTGGCCCTTATCACGGTTTTACAGTCAATTTGAATTTCAGTTTTATTCATCGGTATCCCAGCATCAAGCAGTGATCAAGATAATTGACAACCTATCGCTGAATTTATTGGATGGAAGCACATATCGAATCAATTTGTATGAAAATTTTTTCTCCAAAAAAAAAATCCTCGCAGTGGAGATTCTGAGAGAAAAAAAATTCCACAAATTATTCTGGTGGCTCATCAAATGAAAGTGAGCACAGAGGTGCCCTGGGAGTGCCATTAAATTAGCATAATTACCATACCCAGCAAATCACGAGATGATGCGGCTCTAAATGAGTGAGGAAAATCAATGTTTTCCGTCAAATCAGCCACATGCATTGGCCACGGATGTCGATGAAAATTAAAGAGAGATTCGGTGTGGCTTGATGAATGTGAATTTGGACATCTCCGGAAAGCCGTAAAAGTCACTCAATTGTTGCATCTCTACTTGTGTAATAGAGATATTCGACAAGGATATTAGATGGGATGAGAAGTAGAGAAAAAAAAGAGTTATAAGAATGAAACCTAAAATGGAAATTTGATATTATTTGCTCGACTAAATTTTCCTCACACAGCCCGAGGGGTTTTTCCCATCTCTCTCACTCAAATATTTTTCTTTCTGGTGCTCTCCCACCTTATTATATATAGGAATAAATGGAAAAAACTATCAAATTTCAAGAGTGTTGACTACTACGACAAAAAAAGATTGTGGCGACGAACATTGTGATTGAAATGAAATTAAGTGGCAAAGTTTCCATGGTGAAAAAAAAGATTCTCTCACCAATTCTCGAGAGACAATTTTGCGTGTGACATGGGAATTATAGGAGAGAGATGAAAAGCAATTTACATCTCACTGGGTGTTGATTTATCCCCAATAGCATGATGAAAAGCTCACCAAAAAGTGCCAACAGCATCACACAAATTTAACGTAGGTATGCGTGTATACGAGAGACAAAGGGTTGATGGGAGAAATTTCTTTTTGATGACTCGAGGGGATGTGCAACAGAGAAAATTGTCGCCCAAAAGCAGCCATCCGCACATAAAAATTCCCTTTAAAATTTGAACGAAAAGAAATTTGCATTGTAATTTTATCTCCCTATACCATCCCAAACCACCACTTAATTGCCAAACGACACCGTCAATAAAGAAACCTCACCGTAGCCTTCGCGCAGTGGCACTGCAATGACTTTGGGAAAAGTGGTCAACTTCTTTTTTTTTTCCTTTTGGGTTCTTTTATTTCTCATCAACTATATATTGTGTAATTTTCTCCACGGGCACACCACACCGAGAAGCCACCAATTTGATACCGAGGAGGTATAAAAGGAAGAAAAAAAAACAAAAAGATACGAAAAAACACACTAAAGGTAATAGCACGATATTTTCCCAAAATGAAATTGATCCTCTCTCGTGCCTCTGGCTTTCGAATTTTCATCCAATTTCATGCGGGGTAAATGCATATGTTGCTGCGAGAAAGAAGGTGGAAACCACCCCAAACAATCGCAAACTTTGTAATCAAGAGCAATTTGTTGCTGAGTATTTTATGTATAGGGGAGGGGTGCTGTAAGGGCACTCTACACTACAATGTACATTTTAACGAATATTGTATTCGAAGATATGTACAAGAAAAGGCCGCTAAGGTTGATTGAATTGATTGTTTAAAGAAAAAAATTTCAAAATCCTATTTTTGTTGCCCTGATGAAGACTCAAAGTTGCTCGAGCGGAGTTTTTGCTTCCAATAAATATCAGTTAAAGCCTCTTTCAATGCCCGACTAGCTTCCTACTTATTAGTTTCTTAAAACATAATTACCCAAATGAGGTATTAAATCATTAATTTAATTTCCTATAAGCTGATCAAAATTTATACATCCCATCACCCATAGACACGCCATATATACCTGTCTTGTCTCAACTGGCGTCGATAAGAAATCTCTTCGAACTATTCTATACTTATACGTACAATTTGTAGTTGCAGCAAGATAAAAAGTTGCACGAGAATTTTCAAATGCAAAATTAATGATACATTTTTCAATGAGAAATTCCTATAAGAGACAATTTGTTAGCATGGCGCTGGCTATTTATAAGCATTTGAACACTTTTTTCAGCTATATACTCTCAATAAACTTCCCCCGTGCACCCCTCCCAGAAAGATTGAAACGGATAATAAATCACTTTGGAAGAAAATCAGGAGGGAATTGAGATAAATTCGCAACAGAAACTGCCACACATTTGAATATCTATGTTAATTGCAATCTAATTGCATTAATTACTTATTCATTTCCACACTACGCAACACAGCTATGAGTGCTAAATGAAAATTGCAACTTGCAATATATTAAGGTATATTTTTTATCACTATCCATTCTCTAAGCCTTTACTGCTGAAACCAAGATGTCCCAGACAAGGAATTGTTTTGAAGAAAATATCTTAAAAGTTTTGTTTATCTCTTTTGTATTCAGTGTTGCTTTTAGTATTATTTACGTTTTGCCTTTACAAAACAAACAAAAAAAAACACAATTATGACGTCATTTCTTACATTTTTAGACAAACTTGCTAATTTTGCACCGATTTAGTATTCCTATTTTGATCTTCTCAAAACTGTTTCATTGAATAAGAGGTTACCCATACAAAACAACTTTGTTCAACCACAACACGACATCCTTATGATTTTGTAGGAGAAATATTTGAGCTTAAAATTCCGCTTAGAAAATTAATTTCGTTAAATACAGCACTGTGGAAACTTTGCAGTCGTAACAGAATTAAATTGGTACATAAATTATCGCATTGGTAAGAAAGTAAGGGGGTGTGAGCTAATTGTAGACAAATTAGGTGCGTGTGAAGGCGTGTTTTTCATTAAACATTAATTAGTAATTAATTAAGATTAGAAGACAGATCAATAAAAGTAGCCATTTAGTTGTAGGCATAAATGCAAGGAAAGTTTTTAATTAATGCCTTTGCATTATATTCTATCTCTATTTATATATTTTTATTTTAAGATAAATAATTCTAAATGAATTATCGTTTTTGTTTTGAATTATTGTCGAGAATTCTTTACTTTATTTTGTTCTTGTGATTTGTCAACAAAACATGTGCCTGAGCCACCTTGCTTATGCAGGCTATATTTATTAAAAATTTATTATTTCTCTATTTTTCCTCCCATGATCTCTGTCTCTCACTTGCGGTGATATTGTAATGATTATTGACTTGATAATCGCAATGGGAAATTAATACATTAGGCAAGCTGAGAAGGAGACAAATAGGTTTACTTATTCTCGATCACACTATCAACTTTATAAACCAAATAGAGGTGCAAAAAAGCACAATACTTTGCATATGAGCACTACATATTTTCTGTCCGAGAGATGAAGGAAATTACCACAAGAAGTGGTGGAATTAATTAAATCCTACATTTTGTTGTTTCCATGGGGCAAAAAAAATCATAAATTTCATTCAAATTGCACCCAATTAGCACTTTTAATTCATTATCTCAAGTATCTTCTTCGTCGTCTCTCTCTCTTGTGTGATGTAATAAATTTCGAGGAAATCTCATCATCTCTAATACCCAAATAATCAGGCGCAAAGAAGAAATTTGATGTGAAATAAAAATAGAAAATTAGCATTTCAATGTGATGTATCATCGGGTATTTTCTTCACCATTTAATGCCATATAAAAGTGATCTCGAAATTGGAGACAAAACAACACCAAGGTCACGGGTAAGATCACTCCTCTGCAACAGGTGAAGAAGAGATTTGTGTGACGGGAAATAAATGGCGTGTGTGGCTCATCTTCGGGGAAGCTATATGGGAGATTTTTATTGAAATTTCTGGCATTTTCGACATGGATGACAGAGAATTTATATAAAATTTTATTCTCTCCAAAAGGTTAGATATAAATATTTCTTCTGAGATAAGAGATTTTATCATCAAAGATTTTACAATATTTCATCGAAGATTGTATTTCTTACACATTTTATTCTTTTAATGTTCTGATGATTGGAAATGTTTTTTTTTTGAAAATAAATCTGAGACATGATGAGATAAATTCTTTAGAGAGTTTGGATTAAACCAGACCAGGATGTAGGTCTTTTGGTCATTTCTTTTTGGATAAAACATATTATATTTTAATAAGTTTTCTTTTTAAATTGAAACGACAAAGATTTTCCAAAATCCTTGCGTGATTAACACAACCCCAGTCTCCCTTAAAGATAATCAAAATAACACCTAAACTCAATGGACCATTTAATTTTAATTATAAAAAAAAGATAAAAATCACGAATATAATCCCAATTAAATGAATAAATAACTATATAACATATAATTTATGTATAACATAGTCGACTTCAATGTAGGTCATCCACCGCAAGCACCCCTAATTAATTTTGAGCTCAATCATCTTTCAGAAATCATATCCAAAATGTCAATCATATCCCAAAGAGAGGGACCCCCACGATAAACCTCAAGATCTATGAGAAAATCAACAATTAAGCTGAGAAAAAGAACCACATAAAGGAGGACATCGTGAAGAAGAAGACAAACCCGCAAGGGGTTTCTCATCGAAAACAAAAAAATCATGCTCATTTTTTCGGCGGGGTGTGTATCCCATGCGGAGGGCGCAGCAAGTGATACCACATAATTTGTGACCATTCTGTGTTCATTTTCATACCGCTCGAATCGAGCAAATCGCCACCTCTTTGGGAATTTGCATGGGGCGCGAGGGGAGGGAGTGCAAATGTGCGCAAGAGGACTCCACAGGGGGAAACATTGTTGTACTTAGAGGTGTAATTACTGTTATTACGCGAAACCAAGAACAGACGGTAGTGCGAGGGGCTTCGCAAGAGCTTTAATGAGTAGTTTCGGTTTGCACCGAGAAAAGATCAAGCATAGGAAGCAAAATCTTTTTTTTTCTTTTCTTCCTTCACAGGTTTTCAATTCATTTTAGCCCATAGAGTTTGGGCGATGAAGCCTGGGATGTGGAGATATTTTTTCGGGATATATGGCTAGACTTGGCGATAGAGACCAAGGTCTTGTCTGTTGTTTTTTTTTTCTCTTCATGCCCATTGAAGCACTTTATGTGAGAATGCATAATTAAGGAGACTGTGAATTGCAATATTTTCGATGATACAAGAACCCCTTATTGCTAGACCCAAAAAAGGGCCAAAGAAAAACTGAGAGAATGATAGAAAAGAAAAAAGACAGAGAATGAATTTCACAGGACATTAGAGGGTCTAACCCTTCTGTGGACTCATATACCATGTGCAAGACCATCCTGAAGGGGTTCTGTGGCATTCAATTTTCTTACGTATGCAAAGTAGTGAGTGCGGAAGAGATGGAAAATTCATTCAATGTCATTTTCTTTTTTTATTTTCTCCATGTTGGACATCTCGCCTATTCCTTGTCCAATTTAATACGGACACAAAAGAGCCCAAAGTCCCAGCTGAATGGAAGTGAGAGGTACAAAAAACGCCATCCAAGGGGTTCCTTCAACCCTCTTTTCTGAGTTGAGAAAATTCTCTATGTGCATTCTTCACCTCGCACGGTCTCACGAATTGCTCCTTGGAGAGCACGTTATGAATGTAAAAATGACAATCACGAGAATATTTTACGCAATTTATTTCTATCACTCTTTGCAAGAACATTTATACTTCTTTTGCAAAAGAAATGTGGGGTACAGAACACAGCGTAAAATGTCGATGCAGATTATATTGGAGATTATTGAGATTTTAGTAATTTTCCAATTCTGACAAATAGTTAAAATTTATTCTTTTATTTTGTTTTTCCATTTTAGCTGGGATTCTTTTTATGTTAATTCTGAACCATATTTGAAATAGAATTATATCTGATTTATTCTAAGAAATTCATTTCTATTTTTTACTAAATAATTGCATTATTAGTTTAAAATCAAAATCAGAAAGCTCTATTTTCAGAATAAAAAAAAATTAAAATATTTTTTTTTTAAAGTAAATGTAGGTATTTAAAAAAAAGTTCCTTTCTTGTAATTTTTTTGCAAAAAAAGCAATAAATCCAAGAAAAGAACATAAAAAAAAATTTTTTTTGTTCAAATCTCCTCAAATAAATATGTAGAACAAATTCACTTAGAACAGTTAAGATGAGAATGCCTAAGAAAAATCCTTTATCTTTCAAATTAATTTTCAATCCAAAAATTCTAATTGTTAGCTACAACATTTTTCCCACGTATCGTCATGTCGTTGATATTATTCAAATTCAACACACTGCTGTGCAAGAATTTCACACTACAAGTCAATCTCTCTCGACAAAGTTGAGCCAATTAGTCAATTATGTTGGCAATTGGTGTGCGGGGCAATTTACCCGGAGTTAGTGTTGCCCCGGAAGTCGGTAATTAAGCGATATGGGGTAAAAAAATTGTTTAAGAAACATCACGCGTATACTTTTGGTCCTTCAAACGTGCAGGATTTTTGTGTAAAAGACTCCTTTTTCTTTGGAGCAGCATAAATACGTGCGCGTACGCGGGAAAAAGGTCTGAGATGTGGCAATTTGGAGGTGATTGGAGATGTTTGTTGAAGAAATTTTCAGGGTATCGTTAAAATAAGCAAAAAAGAGGGGATTTTATTTGATTATTTCACACAAATCTCGCATCATTTTTTTCCACTTTATTTGACATTCTATTCTCCCGGCCTCACAGTCTTGTGATTTTCTCCTATTCACGAGATTTTTCGTATATGACCGTTCTTATTTGTCTGCCAATTAGACAATTCTCCCCTGTTAACATTTTTTCTCCATCTTTTTCACCGTCTATACAAATATTTTGCTAAAGATGTCGAGATGAATTCTTGGCCAAAATTTCACATTACTTTTCTAGGATGTTTTTTTTCTGTGTTCGTATGAAATCTCTTTCTTCTTTCCCCAAATGTGGACTTTTTTTTGTGCGGAAGGTTACACCGCAGACAGACGTTTTCGTTTTATTGAAAATCTCTTTGAAAAAAAAAAACTGATCATGAGACACTTTACCGGCTTTAATTTGAATTCATTGATAACGATAAGCACCATATTGATTTTCAATCTTAAGAAAACATATGTCCGCAACATAAGGAAGCACATGAAGCAAAATTCCAAGAATGGTAAATTCTATTTTTTTTTACCTATTTTCATCAGTTAGCCAATCCGAGTAGGCCAATGTATATACACTTCCGGTATCCAGTTTGCTAAGCCACAAATCCCAATGCTCTATTCAATTTTAACACCGCCACCCACAATCCTCCGCAGACCGCTTATCTCAACTAAACTACCGTGTATGACTTGCAATCCTCCACTTCTTTGAGCTACATTGAGCAACAAATCGCACTGTTGTACACGCACAATTTCACGTGGAACTACAAGAACCACCAATACACTTGTTCGGTATTCCTTCCAAAAAAAAATGAGCAAAGATAGGAAACAAGAGACTTCAACGTGGGAGTACACGAGGAACACTCGCGGCAGCACTTCACCTCTGACCTCAGATGTGCGCCACAAAATGCGCCAATATAATAATTTCACCCTCAGAATGTCTACGCAATCGGGTGCTCTCTCTCTCTGTGAGATCTCAATGAGGCACGACGGATTTGTTATTGTCGCACCAAGAACGCACGGCTTTTCTTCTTTTTTTTTGATAATAAATAAAAAATCAAAGGCAAAGACACAGACAAGGAGCGCCGAGCTGTATGCCCTCTGAGTAGCCGACGTAAACTGAAAACCACTTTGGTGCCTCCATGCAGCCGGAGTGACCAAAGACGTGTTCACAGAGTGAGAGAGCCCCGAGAGTTGCTTTACAGAGCTCTACTACACACATTGTGTGTGTCTCACTGTGTGTACATTAAACATCATTAAAAATGCGACGAATGGACGGATCCTGGTCTTCTACCTGCTGCCGTGCTGATATTAAATAAGAAAAAGAAGATGAAGAAAAAAAATCTCTTTTCTACCTCTTTCGGTAAGGCATTCGCTCCACTGAAGATTATACTTCAATGATCAAATCACACAATCTCTTACACATTGCCCATCTCACTCACACCCCATATGGGTCCTCCACGGACCTTTTTGTTCGCTGTTCTGTTTTTTTTTTAATTTTGTTTAAAGCCCCAGTCCACACATCTGGGAAAACTCTGCGGCATGCACCGCGGTGGCACTTTTAGGGACATGCAACGGACACTGGCGAAGGAAGCACATATGGCAGTTGGATTGTAAAAGAGATCTTCCTGCATTTTATATGAAGAATTTATTAGGTCACGAATTAAAGAGTTTCTTTCAGTGAAGCCGAAGGAAATTCAAAGAGAAAAAATTAGGGGATGAAGAGAGTTTTTTAAATCAGTCTACAATCACTGGAGGGAAGTCATTTTGGGCGATTAGATTTGTGCTTTTTTAATTAAGAAAAAACTTAAGGGAGTCTTATTCACATTATTGAAAACTAAATAAAAACAGAAACATAAGGAGAAAATATTTTTATAAACTGGACAGATTGATTAATTTTTTCTATGCCATTAATGTAAAACATCGCTGGAACGCGAAGAATTAGCTGCTTTGATCATATGGTGTGACATATTTTTTGATAAAATTTATTTAATATTTAATTTATGTTCCTAAAAAATAGATATTTTGTTTTTAAATGACTTTAATTAAAGACTTTAAAAAAATCTGTCATCTCTAATTTTTTAAAAAATTATGAATTTTGAAGACCTATTTTTATTTCTTCTTCAGGTCTACAATGACTTTGTATATGACACATTATTTATTTTTTAATTAATAATTAAAATTAAATTATAAATTAATATTACATAAACATAAAATTTAACTATAACTGACTAGAGCAGAGAAGAAAATTCTAAATTCTATTTAGAATTTACATTTTTTTCTAAAATCTATTTTAGAATTTTCTCTTATTACCTATAACTAGCCTAAGAATATTTATTGACAAATCTAAATTTACAAAACTCTAAAATAAACTCTACCTACAAATTTGTAATTTTCGCGAAATTTCTTTTTACAGTGTGCTCCAATAATTTATATAAAGCTTTGGCTTTTTTCTAGAATTTTTTATAGCAAAAAAAATATAGAGCAATCTCCTGGCGCTTATTTTGTTGTTTAGTAGGTGATTTAGGTGATTTTAGGCCATTCTCTAGAGAACAAGTTTTTCCAAACCCACAGAAGTCACCGCGCCGCAGACAGTCTATCAAACCATGGAGTGCATCTCATGATGAGAACAATCACATGACATTGATCGTGATTTTGAAAATCTCTAGGCAATCTCCGACGGGGGCCCATTGGCGACAGGAGTCTCCCCATATTGGAATATTGCTCAATTGACATTAGTGGCTTTTATCCCCCCACCCAATTATCATGTTGAAATGGAAACTTACACGCCCCGGGGAGATTTTTTTTTGTTCCACAACACCTATCTCTGGGTCTCATGAATTTCCAATATTTCCGTGGTTATTATATGTAGGTATATATATTTTAAAAGCATAAAAGCGACCTTGATCGTGTTGGCAATCGATATTTGACTTCTTTATCCCAACACTGAGAGCTCTCATTTTTCGATGACAACAGTCTGGTGGTGCGAGGCATACAATGTAAGAGAAGTGTATGGTATAATATTTTCACGACTGCCCAGACCGTCGTCGTAATCAAGTTTTCAAACAACAATTAGCATGAAAAATCATTTAGGGGACTCATTACTTTGGCATTGAGGACGGAAATGGGTGTCTTTCGGAAGACTTTTGCGACGATACCACTCTGAATTAAAATTTCCACATGAAAATCAATAGATACCTTACAAGGTGATGCAGATTACGAGTTATACATAATCTTGTACACCACGTGTGAAAAATACATAAAATACCGCACACTTTTCGCACAAACTAATTGTTGCGATCGCGTCAAGAAGAGCAAAATGTAACAAAACTCACACACGCGACAAACATCTAATTAGGCATTTTTTTTTTTGAGAAGAATATGAGCAAAGGAAAAAAATGTCCAAGTGACTAATTTGAATTTTTGAATTTCGGCGCTTAACACACAAAAATATTTCTTCCAAATGTGAAGGTCATGTAGTGGTCGCTTCTGATTTTTATTTATCTCCTCTCTGTCTCACACGTTGAGGTTTCGAAGAAAAAAATATATTGCTATCGTATGTATTAATTTCCAATGAGCCACTTATATACCAATTTCGTATTATCTCTCCGTGAGTTTGTAATAAATAAAATGATTTTTTTTCAGCTTCATTTGGAGGGAGAAAAAAAAGACTGTTTTCTCGATCACACGTTAGAGGCTCACAGGAGGAGAGGAGATTAAAAGAATGTTAAATTAATGAAGTTTGATATTTTTCCGACGATAATTAAAATAAAAGAATCATTATCTGAACATATCGACCAACATTTGATATTCCTTTTGTCACAAAAGTACCCCAAAGGCTACAGTCTGTTCAAAAAGGTCGTGAAAATTAAGTTTATTTATTTATTTATTTATTTTTGAAATGATGAACAATTTCATAAACAATTTAAATGATTAAGTTCCTTGAAGAAACTTTGAAAAAAAAAAGTCTCAGACTTATGATAAAAATAAATTGCTACTGCCTATAAAAATTCTTAAACTAGAATTTTTTTGGATTTTTTCTCAGATTTGTCGACTATTTTCAAAGATTTTTAATATTCTTAATATTTTTAACATCAGATTATAAAATTGTTTCTTTTTTTAATATTGGCTTATGTCATATTTATCTGGATTAATTTTTCACGCATTATATTTTTATGAATATTCTTGGTTAACCCTTTCAGGTCCGCGATCTGATTGAACTGAACATAATTTTTGTGGGTTCATTTGGGCTCAAATTTTGGCAATAAATCCAAACTTAAAAATTTTCGATTAATAAAAATAAAAAGTTTTAGATTTTTTTCAGATTCGCGAAAAATTGCCTGGAATATTTTAAATTCAAGAAAGATATGTAAAAGAAGGCCTAAACTTGTTATATTTTCTATTATTGCTCTTGCTAAACAGTTTTCGTCAAAAAATAGAGCGTTTTGGTGCTCTCTTTGTCACATTCACTACGAGGAAAGTTTGACAAAAAGAGCACTCGTTTATTTTTTTTACCTTAATCTTTAACATTTTTTTTTCAACCTTTACCAATTGGAATTAATTTGATTTTTATACCACGAATGTGAAACACTTTTGAGACACTGAAATTCCATCACTTTTCAACCAATTTCCTCCCATATGCCGCCTGTATATACGCCAAAAGGCGCGGGAAAGACAAAATATCTCGTGACATTCGCATCAGAGGGAGATTCAAGAGAGATTCAATGTGGAGATAGTATAAAAACATTTTTTTGCTAATGGTGCTCATAGTATTTTTTGTGCACATCAACTGTCCGTATCTTAGTTTTTTTTATAGCCAGCAATATTGATGGCTAGGTAATAAGTAAAACGGTTAAAAAGCAACACATGGAGAAAAAAGTGCGCGCGCTCTTAAATTAATCCCACGCATGAAATGTCACACGATTTAATGTTATTAAGAGGCGAGGTCACGATTTTCTTCTTCTTCCTCCTCGCACCGTCCTATTCGCACCTGCCATCCCATCTCACTCGCACACCTACGAGGTAGATGCAAAGGGAAAGAGATCACCTGAGGGAAATATATTTAAATATATTCTGACATTTAATGTCACAAACTCCTAATCGTAGCGACAAGTGACAATTTTTTTCTCCATCTCTCGCGGCACACAGATTTAAATTTTCAATCAAGTAAACAAGCAGAGAGGTAGAAAAAAAAATCTCCGATGAACTTCTTTCAGATTAAAAAATGATGGAAGAATATTAACAAGCAATGACATAACATTGATGAATTCAAAGACAAAAATCGATTGAGGTTATACAGCACTAAAAAGTGAAACAGATATTTTTGTGGTATTTTGGGTGGGGGCGACCCCATATTGGGCATCAAATCCATGAAATCCGGACGAAGGTGAGGAGATTCTCATGTATTACTCGATGATTGAGACTTTTCATTGCCCAAATTGCGAAGAAATATAGGTTAATGAGATGACAGTTCTTTTTTGACAGCTCCTGTCAAGTCTTCAAGAAATGTCATTTTTTTTCTACAGGAATAACTTAAGAATTTTAGAATAATTTTTTATAAACCAAAATTGATTATAAAAAAATTGTCTTTAAGATTTGTTTTCTTAAACAAATATCAAAACATTTAATTACGAGGAAACGATGCAGAAAGAAATATTACTTTGCGGAAATAACACATTTTCAGTAAATACACAAAATGACTAAGCAGACAAAAATCACGGTAATTTGGTAATTTAAGAAATCATAGATGAAGTGCTGTATCGAAAATTGCTTTTGTAAATAATAGTTAGAGAATTTTGCCTTAGGTACATTTATTCTAAATAAATGAAGCTCTCAAGATTTTTTTTAACCACAAAAATAAACGCAATATTGGTTTCTACGTCTGTTTTGGAATGAATGAAGCAGGAATTAATTTTAACAGCATAAGAAAATATATAAAATAAAATCAACAAATCTTTAAATTAATTTTTGAGTGGGTTAATTTTGGATAAATGCGGTTTAAGTAGGAATTAAATACAGAATATGACAGAGTTTATATTCTTTCTCTCCTTATTCTAGATTTTGACGTTTCGGAAATTATTTTCCAAATTCTTCAGACCTGAAATATCATTTCAACAATTTTGTATTTTTTTAATATTCGTTTTGAAAATCAAGAATCATTTCAATAAATTAATGAGATTTACAGAAGATTAGTATCTAACGTAATAAAAATTAAAAATCGCAAATATATTTAAAGCTTTTGGTTGAATATTAGCGTCAAAATTTAAAGCATAATTATTCAACATAGGCCCAAAATCGTACAGCTGATCCTTAATGTAAAGTAAGAATAAAAAACTATTGTTAATTTAATATTTAAGAAATCTTTTGAATTAAAAAAAATCATTCACTTAACCTTTTGCGTCCGCAGGAATTATTGAAACATTGAAATATTCGATCTTTGCATTACAATATTTATCCTATTGATATTCTCTAGAGAACAATTCTGAGACAAAACATCTTTAGCATTTTCTACTTTAATTAAATTTATTTCTAACAAATAAAAATAATTAGAGTAGAACAATTAACACAATTCCATTAGGTCAACGTATGACCCAAAGGACGTGAAAGGGTTAAGCTTTTTTCTGTCACCCAAAAAACCATTTGGGCGTGACTGCAAGATGCTATGTGTAATTTACACAAAAGAAAAGATCAATGGCACATAAGGGGATTGCAAATAATTTGCTTGTTTACATTAAATATTGTTGAGCTAATAAATCTCCACCTCCCACTTAAAGTATCCATCAATCAATGGAACGGAAGTGGCAGAGTCACATTTCTTCTCGCTCCTCAATGTAATCTATCTGCACGGTATAGAAGCTCCTCAATTGGCACATTTTGATTGTTGGTTGCTTCATTTCATTCAATCACAAATAGACGCCAGTGTGCTTGGCTCACTTGTAAATTACCATCGAGGGCTTCATTGCTACCTTCTCCTGACATTTTATTCATTGAAGAGAATTGTACTATGCACGCGGTGGTGCACCATCCCAACATCAATCACGCCATTTTCCTTGGGTTAGTGCTGCAGCAGCACCCAGTGGCACTGGACAAATAAATTACAAGTTTAATGTCGGTGAGTGTGGTGGAAAATTGCCACTTTTCCACCCAAACGAACCACAGAGGGTGCTTTTAATGCCATAAATTATCCTCTCTCACTCGATCGACCACAGAAAATGATTTAATACGGAGAGGAAGTAATAAAGACAATTTTGTTGATCTTCTCTTCAAGTCCGCGCGGTGATTCCCTTCTGGTGGAATATTCATCAGCACACACTTAAAACCCATACTCACTGCAAAGGATTAATTCTTCATTCTTGATTGATACCACACCATCATGATCCTTGAATTTTTAGCATCATTAAGCCCATGATTGAGTACACCAATCTCAATGCAAATCATTTCCTTGTCATACCAAAGAAATTGTGATCATTTTTCGTTCAATGATCTCCACACACATTGGGGGGTGCCTCCTGCTACTCTTGCCAGCTACTGTTTTATCTTCGAAAATCAATTGATTTTCAACAGGAGTAATTTTTCATTAAAATACACCAAAGAGTATGATTTATATTTTGACCCCTGGAGGTTATATTCTTAAAATATAACTAAACATGATTTTCCTCATTTCACGAAGAAGTTAAGAAGAAAAAAAAAACTATACAAGAGATCAATGAAAGAGAATGCAATTTAATAAAAAATGTGGGTGTTGCATGGCAGGAGAAGCTAGGAAGCTCGATTAAATGATATTTGTCACGGTCAGGGAATTAAAAATGTATAAATTGTAAGGTCGATCAGTGGCAAATTATTTTTGTTTAATCGCAAATAAATCAAAATTTTTATTTGTAAAGAAAAAAGTTAAACTTTTTTTTTATTTTGAAGATAAAGCATGTTTAAAAGCATTGGAGTTCCGTGAAAGTTATGATTTTTCTTTTTTTCTAATATTTTTGAATTAATTAAAGTCTTTAAGGATAAATTTTTAACCAACTGCATACGCGAATGAAATTTTAAAAAATTTTTTTTTAACCAAAAAAGATTAATGATTTACCGAAGCTTTCAAAATCTCAAAAATGGTAAAAAAAATCTAAAAAGGATTAAAAAGTAATTTTGCATAAATCATTTAAAATCTAAAGCTATCTATATTTTTTATAGCCAGACTGGTTTTTGTCAATATTTGAATATTTGCATAAAATATTTGACTAAAGTCTTGTACTAAAGCTCATGTTCAATGTCTGAATGTCTGTTAAATTAATTCAATTTCTTTCAATAAGTACACGGAATATTGATTTTAACCGCATTTAAGGGTCAATGTTAATATACCTACATATATAATATTTAAGTAGCTTCCGCTTATCTTCCTCTTAGTTCCAAACTAAGCATTAAATTTTTATTTAAAAATACCCATTAAAATTCAAATTTGTCTTTGATATTAAGAACATTCTTTAAAAGTCTTCTGAACAATTTCCTCCCCTTGAACGTTAACTATGTATGTAAATCATGTATATATAGTGTTGTTCCTCCTTGTTGTCGGGTGCTCTTTGGCTTCTTATATAAATTACGAAAAAAAAGACGGTGATAAGCACCGAATGAGAAGAACAAAAACTAAAATGTGAAATATCATTTTTCTACTTTTATTTCCCATTCTGTGTCTCCATTCTCTGCGCGGTCACACTCTCTATCACCGCGTGCTCTATCCATGAAAATCTGGTGTAGACCGAAGTGCTATTAATTCACTCACTTTAGTGGAGAGAGAAAGGTCAAGGTTGCACGAGGTATCCAAGTAGGAAAGCCACAACCCCAGACGTGATATTCTCTTGATTTTCATTTTTTTTTCTTAAATAAATTCAGTTCTTTTTTTTTGTTTTTCTCCATCACACCAGCATCACCTCCCAATGATATTGGCTGTCGATCGTGATGTAAAATCATTAAGAAATTTTGTGTGCAAAATCCCGCCGTAGAGGTCAAACATCAATTAATTGGTGATGTCACTCATGCATATTTCATCTCTCTTTCTTGGCGTGTGAGTTATTGCTTTTATGCTTTTGCTGTAACCATGCCGCAAGCTCACCCCCAGCATCCCATTTAAGGGGTATAACAAGGAATTTCCTCGAATTGCGAGAGTCTTTTTAGCATGAAATTGCTACTCATTTCGTGGAAATTCACATAAAATTCCTCCAATACCGCGCGGAATCAAGCTTGGTGATCTTGCGTCTTCGATTCATTGGAAATAATTAATATTCTAAAATCATACGCACTGACTTTTAATCAGGTCCACAACTGTAGTTCCTTTTATCAATCTCCAAAATCATAAACTTTAGAGAAAGCATGTCACCTGAATTTATTTTTTTTTCTTTTTGTTTAGATAAAAAAAACAATCCAATGAATTTCTCTGTCACAATGAACTTTCAAAAATACTATTCGGAAATATCATTCCATTCGCATTATGCGAAGGATTCATTAAAATTTTATAAGAAATGGAATGATTCATAGAGTCAAGGTGAGAGCATTAACATTGCTTGATGTACGTATATTTTACTTCAATCTTACGTTGGAGTTTGAAATCAAAATAGAAATTAAGATCGAAATTTTCGAATTTTGTTTTAAGCTGAAATATTTTTAAAAATTTAGGGTTTTCATCGATTTCATGGATCATTTTATTCATGCTTGAATTGATAAAAAAAAATCAAGTAGATAAGTAATTGATAAATTTATTTTTGATTTTAGCGCTCTTTGCGGTTCTCTTTCGAACTTTTAATGTTTCAGACAGGTGTGAGGTTTTTTAAATCATTTTTGTAAGTCAGATTTGATTGAAATATTTTGTGCTTTAATTTTCTAAATTAAGTTTATATTGTACACTGAAAAAACAGTTTGTGCTTCGACTGTCGGTTTTACTACTTTTCTAAGTACTAATTAAGTTGAAAAAGCACCACTTTATTTCTCAAATATCTATATAGAGGCGCTGCTGGTTATACAGGGTGGCCAGGAAATTAGGGCATGATTTTAACCGCGAATAACTTTTGATTGGATTGAGATATCTGAAAACTTCTGCCGCCAAAAGATGCGTAAACTCAAAAAGTTTTATTTGCTTTTTATTTGAAGTCGATATCTTAAAAATTGGAGCCGCTAGAGCAAAAAACGTGAAAAGAAGCGTTTTGTCGATGAAAAATATACTGCTTTTCATGTCAAATTAACGCTGAATTGCCCATGATGGCAATATCTGCTTTAACTCAAAAATATTCTTAAAATGTTTGAATATTTAGTCGCATAAAGTCAGGAAAGGCTTTTTTAGTTCAAATTTAGTCAAAATTCAATTGTTTAATGATCTTTGGATCTGTTTAAAGGATTTTGAGAAAATCAACAGACATGAAATCCAGAATATTTCATCGTTTTCCATACAAATGGTAACTTTTACATTTTTTGCTCTAGCGGCTACAATTTTTAAGATATCGACTTGAAATAAAAAGCAAATAAAACTTTTTGAGTTTACGCATCTTTTGGTGGCAGAAGTTTTCAGATATCTTAATCCAATCAAAAGTTATTCGCGGTTAAAATCATGCCCTAATTTCCTGGCCACCCTGTATTTTCACACAATATCGCTTTTTTTTCAAAAACCGATTATTCAACTGAAACTTCATCTTTTTTTTTCTTAGTTTTAGGTTATATTTGTTAAACAATAATACAAAATGTGTGGTGTTTTCCTGAAATTCGGCTCTTCCTGGGGATTAGGAACTTCATTTTTTGCTTCTTCAGGGGTTGAGATGATTTTCCTCAATTTTCATGAGAAAAGAAAAAAAGAAGAAGATTCTATATCGATATTGAATATCGATATCGATAATATCTTAAAAATCAAAAAAAGGAAGAAGAAGAATTTTGGTGCTTATCCAAGTACAAAATACTAAAATGTCGAATTTGGTACTTGAAAAGTTAAAATTCTTTCAGTGTAATTAAAAGTTAATAAAAAACTTTATTCTATTTTGATGATTTTTCAAATAATCTGGTTAACAATTCATAAACTGCGTGGTGTACATTTGACATTTCGTTTCAACTCTCCCTTGAAAATTCAGCTCTGAAAACTTGCGAAAGGAAATGTCCGTGAAAAAAATCCCTTGAGCATTGTAAAATAAATGTTTCCCAGCTGGCGTGGCTCTCTTGGCTCCATCAAGGATGCTGAGACACTTTTGCGGTGCAAAAAAATCCCACATCTATTCTAGAAAACTCCACCATTTTGAATTTTTCATTCTTGGGAGAATTTTCAATTGCAATCCTCGGTGTTTCGCATTAACGTTCTATCATTTTTTTGTTGCCCTTCTCCCCATCATGCAATGTATTGTGATTTACATTGAACTCATGTACCTTTTTATCTCCTCTTCATTCTTTGGAGTTTCCTCTGGAGTACTGTGGTGCACAACAATTTATTTGACGTGATGTTTATCCTCCTTTTCCTTTTTCCCCCATCGTGACTTCCTTTTTTGCTCCCCAGCCTTTTTCACAATTGGTGAAGAGAATCCATTGCAGAGCAAAAGCCACTCTCGCAATGCGCACAATTTAATTGTGATGCTGGTGCGTATGGCAAAAAATGCGCGACTTTTTGTGCAGCTGAACTTGGTAAAGTCTGAGTGAGTGAAATTAAAGGGTGGCGCAAAGAGAGAGTTGAGGAATAAAATTCAATGAGAACAATCATAATGTGTGTGTCTGTAATTATTTGCAATAGTCGCATATTTATGGCATCTCAACTCACAAATATGAACCGTTTGGCCTTTTGTGATGCGCGCGCGTCGCAGTTGGAAATCATCTCCAACGACCATTGGTGATGATGACCATAACTGCAAGTCTAAGAAGGAATCGCGCTCGTTTTTTTCTGCTCCCCTATAGGCCTTGAATATTTCTCCGTGAGCTTTCATCTCCACGCGATATGGGCATGCATCCACAATCCGAGTGTCTTTGGTATGCCTCAAACGAAAAGAGCCTCCCCGAATGAAAATGCGACGGCATAAACAATCCACAAAGCTTTTTTTTCCAGTATACACTCCCGACCATTCAATCTCTGCAGCATCTCGGCACACCACTTATAAATTAATTCACTTTGCTCTTAATCATTTTTCCATTAGGAGAAAACTAATGGAAATTGCAGCAAATTCCTACCATATTGACATGCAAGCCAGCTGGAGACTGCGCGACATGGAGTTTGTTTGTTTTTTTGCGTGTACACTCAATGAGTGCAAAAAAATTCACCAACGCATAGAAAGTCGATCATGAGGCATGATGTGGTCTTAGTGGGTGTCTCATTTCCATAAACCACTCGCAAGATCGACTTTTGGCGGGAAATGAATTTTTCCGGGCGCCCCGCAGGTTGTGCGCGTGATTCTTCGCGTGCTTCCCCAATTATGTCATCAGCGACCCCAAACTAGCTTCCCCATGTGAGATTTACTTGGCAGTCTCGGTCGCAGCATCAAACCATAGAATGCTAAACATTGCAAACGCACTAGTTAACTGTATCAATCTGACATTGATTTATTTACGCATGATTTACTCCATCTCCATTCGCCTCATGGGCTGAAGGTGTATATGTGTGCTGAGCTAAGAGAGATAATTCATTTGAATTTATTTAGCCAACATGATGAACGACATTTAGTTGGTTGTGCTTGGTTGCTATTATATCGTCGTTCACCGGCGTTGTTTTCCTCTCTTCGCAACCTTATTCCAATATATCCCTATCTTTTTCTCCTGTTTTTGCACATTTTGCCCCCACAATGCATACTAAAATATCACAGATATTGGGGATTGATTAATAAGGTTTTTTTTCATTAAAAAAATTTAAGAAAGCTTTTATTTAAAATTCTCAAATTTACTACCAATGATTAAAAAAATCAATTCATTACCTTTTTAAACTTTGTAGACCTGATGAAGCAAGAATAAAACCTTCAAAACGTCATGTGAAAGTGTATTGGTAAACACTAAAAGAGTGTAGATTCCATTGTAAAACGCAGCGTTTCTCAAAGTTTTTTTTTCTCTACTCTTATCAATGAATGTTCCCAAATTGCAAACATGAGAATCTCTTATTTTATAGAGAAACTCAGTTCACCCAAAATGTTTCCACCTTTTTCCACAATCTCACTCACACCTCTATATCAACCTCCTCATACCCACCAATATAAAATATCGTTAGCGAAAAATTTACTATTACACCAATAAATAATTTGTTATATTCGCAAAGTGTCTTGGAAATGCAGACACGGAATATCATGGATGAGTGAGATGATGGAAAAATGTGCAGGTGCGAGAGTGAGAGAGACCAATAAAAACGACGGATGCATTATAATGTGTCAACTTGAGACCATAGATTTATTGGCATCATCCATTTGATGCGCTTCATCCAGTGTTTCAAATAAATTATTTTAATGTTCAACCACGGCGTACGCAAGTTGAGAAAGAAGACAAAAAACGACACTGTGCGGCAAAAAACATTTCAGAAACTTCTCAAATTGAAGATTTATCTGTGAGTAACAGATAAATATGTTTTTGAGACATGTGATTGGATTCAGCTATTTCTTGTTGCTCATGGTTGCACTTTTGCCCCCCTTTCCGCACGACTAAACCCCCTCATATGCGAGTACCCAATCAATTGGGATCAGCGTCAAGATGGAGTGAGAAATCAAAAGAATCTCGAGAATTATCAAACTAATAAATTCATTGCGAATAAATTTCAATCAGTTCACGGTTATGCATAGATGTGGAAAATTGAGAATTCTTCACGCAGCGATTAATGTGGGGGTGGGGATTCTTCGCGTCGCGGAAACTTCATGAAGTTGGGGTCGTTTAATTTCTTACAAGTCACAAAATGATTTATTCGGAATTTACTTTTGCATCTGTGTTGAATTTTTTTTTCTCTCTTAAATTGGAATTGAGATGTTTAGAACGACGACAGAAATGAATATTAGACAAATCACATAAAACTATTTTTTTTTATATATTAGCGTCCAATAAACGCAGGATTTTATTGACTTTAAAACATTCTTATGTTGATTTATACGGTTCAAAAAAAATATGTAGCAAGTCTCTGTGATAGCCATCAAGTCAACTTAATGAAAAAAAAGTCATATAGCTGGGAAGGGGGGCCTTCAAAAACCTCCGTGAGGCGACCCATAAAATTCCCTGACATTGAAACCTCGAAAAAAAATGATTGAAGACCTAAGAAATTCCTATTTCTTCTGTTAAAAATCCCAATGAGTCACTGATAAATAAAAATTTTTCATATTTGTCATCGTTTTTAAAAATGAAAAAATGTGCATAAAAATTGACAAATTCACCAGGAAGTAATTTCAATAAATTCCATTTGATTGCTTCTATTGTGGCATGGTCAAAAAAGCAAGGTGTCTTTTTTTTTCCTTTGACTTCTTTTGCTTTGACCAAGTGTTTCCATCCACTATGTGGAGCTAATACAACTTCATTAGTAGAAGGCGATTGATATCTCAACACTTTGATTCTTGTTCGAGTTTTATAGATAAATTTGTTACACTTTTTAACCGAACCGCGGAGAGATTTAAATTTATGGCATTTTCAGAATTCCAAAGCTCTCGTTTTACTTGATATTTGTTTTTGCCGATAAGGATCTCCATATACATATACAGTAATTCTCGCGCGCATCTTGCGCAATAATTCCTCAACAAGTTTTCCATTTCAAAACCTCACCAAAAATAGCAGAAGAACCTTTAAGTGTTAAGGTAAGAGTTTTATAACTGTTATATTGCCAGTAGAGGATCAAAAGGATAAACGCGAAATGCGTAACCATCAAATTACTTTTAGATAAGAATCAGGCAGTAATTTCACGGTGAAACCCAGAAAAAAGCATCACCTTTCAAAAAAATGTCCCCGAAGCCAGAAAGGCGATCACTTAAAATGCTATATACTTCACACAAATCTTAACCGAGAGATCTTTTCTCTTTTATCATCTCTTGCAACACCCAAGAAGATCAATGAGCGTTGGTTTTTAAGTTCATTTTATGCGAGACCTTTTCTCAGAAGATGACGAAAAAACACACCGTTAACATTATGTCAAACATGAAGGGATTAAAAAGAATAAATTCGCAATTGGCCTACATTGTAAAAACGACATTTTTCCGCACTAGATCAGTTGCATGGAAAAGTATGACCTTTACGCGGGATACTTAAAAAAAAACGATCTCCTCAAAAGGCCATCAAACCTTCAAGTATTTCACATTGAAAATAAAATCAAACCACACAAAATATGCCAAATTATATTGATCTCAAATGCACGATGAAAATGCCATGGAAGATTGATGTGGAGAAAAAAAGAAGTTGGAGACAAAAAAAAACGAAAAGAAATGGGAGCCCGGAGATTGAAAAAAAAAATGCGCAATTCTCGAGAACAAAAGGGTAACAATTTTTGAAGAGAGTGGAAAACAATGGGAAATGAACGTGAATTGCATTGAGAATTGCTTCCTTTTCTTACCACATCTTATCATGCCACGATATCACACAAACATAAGACGTTTCTCGCAGGAGCTCAATAAAAATTTCCGTATTTAATTCAAGAGATTTTCTGAATTAATCTCCGCTTCACTTCAGATTGCCTTTTGATCTACAATCTCGCAGCTATTTGTGAATAAGGCGAGCAGTATTGTAATCAATAATTTAAAAAAAAATTGGGAAATTTATAGGTTCTCAATTTTCTGATTAAGTTTCTTACAAAAAAGATTTTTTTAAGATAAGGGAATTTTTTGATAACAACAGGGAATATCTTATTGTCTTTCAATTGTTTCTTAAAATGCCTCTTAAATATTTTACTATTCAAAAAGACCTTCCAAATAAAATCAAATTTTCAGAAAGCTTTTCTTAAAATCATGAAATTAATGTTTTAAGAAGTTCTAAATTTAGAATTTAAATTTAGAGGAATACTTTGTGGATATTAGGAAAACTTTTAAATTTAAAAAGATTTCTTTTCAAGGATATCTTACAATTCTCATTACTCTTAACACTGCTTATGAAAGCAAAATCAGAAAGTTTAGAACTTCTAAAAATATGTTTTTTTTTTTAAATTTTAATTATATTTTTGTACGTAATTAATTTGTTTGTTTTTTAAAACCCTTTTAAATTAAAAGATAATTTTTCAAAAGAGCTTTATTTCTCATAATGATTTTATAGAATTAAATTGTAGAAAATTTATGATTTGTTTTATAGGTTTTCTACATTAATAGTACATTATACCAGATTACACCCAGAAGTATCATCTCTTAAAATAAGATAAAATATTTTTTATCCCTAACGCACATTTAATGTAATATTTTTTTTCTTTCAAACTCATGCGTTTTTATCATTTCACAGCAATAACAACCAATTAGTCTATGGGCTGAAGAATTTCTCAGAAATAAATATCATAAAAGCGAGCATATTATAAAGTTTCTTCGGCTTTTACTACAATACGATTCGTTACATGGTGAAAAAAAGAGATCTCTCGTTGGTCTTATTTTTTTTCCTTTGCAACTGAGTTGCACAAACGCACAAAAAGCGTTGCACGGTGCACTTTGCGAGAAATTATGTATGGCAAAATATTGTTGTGTATTAATATAGTGAGTAAGAGGGAGATAAAATGCGAAATATTTAATCATTTCACTCCATTTTTAGTCACAATCAATCGATTTCATCATTTTTCACAGAGCGGCCCTCGCATTGGAGAGGGAAATTGTTTTAAAAAACTCATGCGAAAGTCCAATTGACAAAACTTTCACTAAATGCTCCAAAAGTCTTGGGCTTAAATTGTGTAAAATCTTTAATGTCTTTTCTCCACTCGCTCCTTTTTCATCTTATACTGCACACGGCCGATGCCCAATTAATTCCCTCACCTCTTTGGCATCATGATTGGGGCATTTTGGGATGGCCATAAAACCCTAATTTAGTGAGATATATTATAAGGATAATCAATAAGAGTAACACCTGAAATGCCTTTCGTATGATAAAGAAAAAAAAAAAGAAGTGGATACACCCATTGGACACAAAATGAAGGCAATTGCGGTGCTATCGATGGAAAAGAAAGGAAAGATCGAGGGAAAAAAATTCTTTCCCATGATCGTGGCAGAGAGATTTTATGTTAATGAAATTCTCAATCAAATAGAAAAAAAGAGAGAAGCTCGAAATGCTTGGAGCACCAGGTGTTTTTTCGATGGTATTCCATTGGTATATATCGTGATAAAAATTGATATTACCTACACACAGTTTCTCCATTTGTGCATCGCGCGCATCACATGCAATCACCGGGGCATGGAGCAAAAGTAACGAGACTTAACAATATCCTTCAATCGACACCTTGACAACGATCAAGTGCCACTCACCATTTTCAATCACAAATCTCTGCGCTGTGCAAGATGCCCGCCCTATTGTATGAAAATAGTTTTGCAAAAGAGCGGAGAAATTCCATTGAGACAGATGAAACATTAAATTTTCCCCATTCATTGACAATTTGCACATGCACGCTATATAGCTGACAAACTAATGCAACCTAAAAGAGCGCGGTGCTCACTTGGAATCAATTACGGAATGTCGTAAGATATAATTTACTAATAAGTTTTCATATATGGCATTTATTGGAAATTATTTGATTTTATATTTCGAGTTTATTACTCAAAGTTTTTTCACAAAATTCTTGTTTTAACCCTTTTGCGTCCATTGAATCATACAATGATCACAGTATAATTTTCATAAAGAATGTTAAGGAAATGTTTTCTCGGAAATCAGATATTTCTATATTCTACATTATTACAAAAGTGTTAAATGAGCAATGAGCATCAGAATTTATTTTGTCGATAGATGGTAGTACATGCTTGAAGTAAAGCAACGACATCTATTATCCAATGCAATTAGGATTCATTGGCGAAGTAATTAAAATCTTTAGCACTACCCTCTAATTTATTTAATTGGATATCCGATTTATTTCTTTTTCCCCTATTTTTCATGCTATTCTGCACACTATTTTGTTAATCAAATCCCAGAGGAATTGCACATTGAAAAAGATTTTCTCACACAACACCGCGAATTCCCCAATAAAATTGCACACACGCGCGCAAATTGAGTGGAAAGATAAACAAGTGACAGTGGCATTGTAATTGCATTGTGCGCAAACATTTACCATTTAATGGGTTTTTCGAAGCAATTTGCCATTATCCACCGCGTATTTGACCATACGACACCACCAAGCGTGCATTTTGCAAAATTCTTCCCGCCTTTTGATGCTCCATTCTCTAAATTGAATCCCACCTACAAAATTGTACATTATCCATCTTTTAATTGCACCACAGCATCCATTCATTCACCATCAAAAAACAAACTTCTCGCTCTCTCGGGCAAAGGAAGATCCCACATACAAGAGACTTTTCTCACACGTCTTTTATGGTGTCAGCATGAGATTCTCTTCGATAAATTCACGCCGCTCACACCCGGTGTGTGGTATTGCGCTTTATGGTAAAATAATAATATTTACTTGAATACCCCAATTATTCTTCGCAATCTCCATAATTCATCAAATAAAATACAGATAGAATCTCCCAAGACGTGTGGGGTAAAGTGGAAAGATGAAGAAAAAATAACCCATGGATGTTTCCTCATTTTGCTGATTGATGGAACTTCATTTGGTCATGAGATGCGTAGAAATTGATATTCAACAGGAGGAGTGATGTTTGTTTATTTGCAAAACCGTTTAGTTGGTATGTACTTGTTCAGCTGTTTGAGAATTTATGTAAAATTATTAATTTATAAAATAAACAAATTACTCACAGAAGGAAAAAAGAGAATTTTTTACCAATGTTAATGGTAAAAGAAATCTTTCTCATTGCGTACATAATTAATTGTCACAACAGATGTCGCTAGTTTAGGTTTATTCTTTAGCTAAATTAATGCTTTAATGTCTTTTAAATTTTTACGATCAAAAAACGCAAAATTCCCAGAAGTAAAATATTTCAGTGACTTTGTCAAAATAAATCATTTAAGATTATTTGTTAATTAATGTTTACACGCTTTCGGCATGACTAAAGGTTTACCCACGCATCGACTTCCAACTTCTGCATCAATAAATAATTTAATGAATTTCATTATTTTGTGTTTTTCAAATTGAGACTTTATAAATAAATCTTCCAACTACCGACAGACTCATGTAATTCCATGTTTCGAGTAAATTCAATCACTGCGGCAAAAAGGAGTTACCTTTCTTCTAAATATCTAAAAGAATATATCGTCTATTAGGTGCGCAACCCTTTCGTGGCTTTATGATAAATATGTCTTAATTGCCATGGGGCTGAGAAGAATGGATCACTTTGAAGTGAAGCTGACGAAAAAAAAAAGAAATAGGAAGTGCTTTCAAGGAAATGAGTGGGAAAGTCTTTCCACTCCTTTGACTATTAATTACCACTCGCTTCCACCTGGCCAGCATAGTTGTGTGTAGATTGAATTTCTAAGCAATGGTGGAGATGCCATGGACCCTCAACTCTGTGCAGCAGCTTGCATTCACATATGGGGATATTAATCACGATGGTGTTACCCAGAGGAAAAGAGATGCTCAAGTCCATCCCGGGGCAAACTTATGTGAGGACGCTATACAATGGCCAAATGATAAATAGCATCATTTATCCCTTCATTTTCTTTCAATCGTAACCATCCTCAAATGCGGGAAAAACGTGAAAATAATTACATCTCCTGTAGCCATCCCACTTGCCCCATCCCTCCTTGCATTAGTAATTGATTTAAGGGAATTTCTCTTATTGTCTCCACTCCAAGGTGACATGTTAATTTATTCCTCTGGTAACTCTTTATTAACCTTCTGCATCCCGCATTGCAGCCACACAACAGCATCATCACACACACATCGGATAGATTAACCATCCCAAAATGTTCTTAAATGATGGGAACAAGCGACCCAGTGGAGTATAAATTTGAATTTATATATAAAATACATTTCCCATGAAATTCGAGGGCAAATCATCCAATTTCAATTATCCCAATGTGTTGGCAGATGCTTTTAAGATTCATTTGGTTGAGTCAGAAGAAAGTTATTAACATGATCCACCTTATGGTATAAACGATGTGCTGTGCAAAGTGAATAATCTCCGTGGTGTCTGATGATCGTTGCCATTCATCAACGGTAGAATCACATGCGCGCGACCAACTCTCAATTGCATGCCACCATAGAGCTTTTCCTCTTTTGCGGCTCTATAAGGTGCAATATAGAAAGGCCAAAACGGGGAAAAAGAAGATAAGAAGAAAGCCTCTTAGATCACGAATAGAAGGCATATACACACAATATGGCCTATGTGAGAGAGACGTAGCGGAAAAGGAAGATATTCGTTGATACCCCCAATGGATTTTTTCTCTCTTCCTCCACACTTTGTTTTACCTCCTTAGCAATGGGGCATTGAGATTGTTAGATGATACATAAGGAAGGCTCATAAGTAAATAGACAATCAAACTGGGAATAGAGTGCTTAGAGAAATTACCTCCAAACAAAGTTAAAGGAGTTTATTCATTTCTGTATGGGAAAACTCATTTATTCGAGGAAAAATTGAGTCACGCCCTCCTAATCCTGCAAAGAACAAAAAAAAATAAGAAGAAATCGGAAAAGAGATTTTCCATTTTCCACTAAAAACTGCTCTAGTAAGACGACCAAAATTTGCTAAAAAATTCAAACAGTGACGTCACGTCTCAAGCAATTTTTTAAAACTTTTTTAAAATTATTTTTTACGAGATTCTACGCATCCTGATTGTTTTCTCGAATGGTCCACATAAAAATGAATGAACTCCTTTAAAAAATTCATTGCAACTCTTGAATTTTTTGCGATCCTTAAAACGAGCCGCATCAATCTTGTTTCAGGTAATTCAAACATTGAGATCATGTGGAAATGAAGATAAATTTTTCTTCTTCCTCAGTGGAGCCTTAAAGCTCTGCACAATTGAGTAAATTAATATTAACATAATACGGTTCTCATCACTCAAATTTCATTACTTTTGGGGTCTTTTTTTTTTAGCATACACATGCACTCTGTTTTAAAAAAAAATGCACCTACACCGGCATACCTGATGTACCTTCCTGCCACTCTCAATCTCATCCCATCCCGGTTAATTTATCGCGAAAAGATGAATAATAAAATGGACTTTAACATCTTCACGGCAAATCATCATTTCACGGTTAGTCACTGATATATGATTCCATTTCAAAGTTGAGATTGATAAATGACGCACCGTGCACCGATGAGAAAATGAATTTCTCATTGAGCAATTAGCAATGCACACGGTAAATAAACACTCCTTGATATTGCACTTTTTTTTCGTTTTCCCCTTCTCAAACCCTGGGCAAATGCCTTCTCTCCTCCCCCCCAACACAGTGCTTAACTATAATAAATTCTCATACCGCATGGGCGCGAGAGATGGTCGTGTGCATAATCAAGAAAAGTTATATATTGCGGAAAATTTCACCCAAGAACCCATTGATTTTCTCTCACATGCAAATGGCATAAATTATCGTCAATTGACTATTATGGGGAGTTCAGGAATCACATGCACATTCTGGGCATATTTAAGAATGCCAGTGCAGCCCGGGAAAAAATCATAAACTTACAGTGTCACGCAAATGGATTGAGTGTCTCGACATAATCTCGTGCAGAAACCACCTGTGAGATATTTTTTATGCACTCTCCATTGGCACACGAAGTGCCAATGCCGAGACTTTTGCTGTGTGATCAAGTACAAAAGAGACCCTTCCGCAAGTTGAAACAAAACGTTTTGCAAGAGATAATAAAAGGAATTAGCACTTTTACTTTTTTTTCTCTCCTCTTAATGCCCCAGACACGCTACAAAAATTACTAAAATTGCACGAAAGGGAGCTCTCTAAAACTACCTCAAGTAAAGCATTTAGGGAGAATAAATTGTAGAATAATTGGAGATCATGCGTGAATACACTTGTGGGATAGTTTGATGTGAAATGAAGAAGCTGAGAGGGAGAAAAAAATCTCTTAACATTGACGAGATTAAGAAACGTTAACTGTCTCACGTTTAAAAAGATCCGAAGCAAATGATATAGTTTTATTTATTTTATTTTTAAAAGCTTGTCTTATTTTAAGATATTTTCTCTTAATTTTCTGATTCCTTCAATAAAAAAATTATGTAACAGGTGTAACAGTGAGAAAATTGATCTTTTTTTGGAATAAAGTTTGAGTTTTCTTAAAAACTTAGATTCACTGACAAATATTTATTTTTAAAACCCTTAAAAAATCTTATTATAAAAATCATCTCTTAATTTTAAAAGAAAAATATTCAAAAAGGAATTATTCTATATTTATTTGGAAGTTTTGTGCCCAATTTTTCACTATACCAATTAAAAAAATAAATTGATTTTTATGACTGCGTGTTTAAGATCAACTAAAATAATAAGAACAAGCCCTAATTTTTTTTATTTTAAGAGACTGGGTCAGGGAGGCCTATGTCAAGCACAAATGATGGTCATTAAGAAAAAAAAACCATTCAGTAAATGGAAATTAAAATCGGTTTTTCTTGAAATTCTTTTCAAGAGAAAATTTTGTACCAATTTCTCTTATTTTTAAAACTTTTCGCTTTCTTGTAATTATTATAAATTGTAATTGTAAAAATTTCTTATATTAAGAAGCAATGAAAAAATATTTTTTAAGAACTATTTATTCAGAAAAAAGTGAACTTTCACAAAGTAGAAAAATCTTTTAATTTAAGATCTATCAAATAATATATATTCTATTGCATGCGTAGCAGCATATATTAGTAAAATTTACATTCACAAACTAATTGTTTTCTCTGCTATTAATATTTTTCGCAATGAAAAAGGCAATTTTCCTTTTTTTATGGTGCAATCAAAGTTGTACGATTTATCTTATTTAAAGAGTATGCTAATCAAGATTCATTTAGTAGCGGCTCTGTTGGAATACAATGTCGCCAGATAATCGAAGAATGGACAATTACGATTATTGCAGCACAGGAGACGGGCATCATTTGAAACTCCATGTGGTCAATTAGCGTAAGAACTTCATGCTAATAGAATTACCGCGACCTCTTGCACGGTACACGGTAAATGCGGGAAGATTTTTCTTTGCATTGGCGCAAACAGGAGACAGCATAGTGCCTCATAGCATTTGTAATTCAAATCGCCATGGCACAGCATGGAGAGACCCCGAAAAATATCTAAGAGACACCACACCATGGGGATAAAAATTCTCAAATTGCAATTCACATAAATAATAGAAAGATCGCCGTGTGCAAAAAGGAAGGTAAAAAAAAATTGGCAGACGCATCCGAGGTGGGATTTACCGTTGAAATGGCATTCAATGCAGATTCGATAGTGCGTCCCGGGGCAGGTGAGAAAGATCGTCCGGGAGGCCTGGCCGCGCCAAGGAAAATGGGAGTCGCGCGCAATAAAACAAATAAATACACGAAAGGAGAGAATTAACGCGCTTCCATGTGGTTCTCATGGAGTGCATTGCATCGTTATTATTATTATTTTACGCGTAGATATATTAATGCCATATGAACATTGGGGCAGATTCAAGTGAGAAGGGGGCTGTATGTATGTGGAATCTGCCATTTGATCTCTATGGCGGCCTTTGGTGTTCGCTTCTGCTTTAAGAATGGTCAGAGTTCCTCCATTCACCAGTGCGAGATCAATATAGCGACTGTGAGTGTAAGAGAAGGTAAATCTCTGGGCTGATGAGTAAATAAAATTTATTATTTTTGCGAATTTATTCGATTGAAATAATTCGCTTTTTTGGATTATCAGAAGGAAAGCTTAAAGTTAAAATTAGTACTAAGCTCAAAATGATTCCTTAAAGAATCGAAATAGACAGAGGAGGAATTTATAAAAAAAATAATTCCTATCAAAACAAAATTCCAAAACGAATGAATTCGAAAAGAGAGAGAGAATCTCATGACAGAAAAAATGAAATAATTCTACGTAGAATTCTTCACACTAAAAGGCCATTTGTCAGCCTCTTTAGTTTGCATTGCACTGCATGCAGAACAGTGAATCAAATGCACCAAGAGAGTGTCATGAGGAAGTTGCAGTTGTGTCTCGGCCTACAGTCATTTGCGTGAGCAGTGAAAGAGATCTCCATGAATATTCCCACAAAAAAGCCCACTGTGTGTCGCCCCTTCCTCATTCTATTCGTTCACAATTTTAATATAAAATTAAATAAATTCAAATTTTATTCAAATCACCTTCTTTCGCTACTTTTCGCAGCCTCTTAATTCCTCCACTTTTTTCTCATTTTTTTTCTTCCTTCTATTCTGGTCACTCCACGCGCAAATCGCCCTCTCCCATTAGTCATGCGTCTTCGAAGAAATCCATTCCAATGAAAAGAAAATAAAATTTATATTTCTTTTTTTTCGCAATGTGCCAAAGTGTTAATGATTCGCAAGTTTTGAGTTGGCGTCAGGGATTTTAAAATGAAAGAAAAAAAAAGAAAGAAACCTCCACACAGGCAGCATTAAAAGTGATTTTAATTGCACACCAGATCTACTTCGTGAATCCAATTAAAACATTAACAAAAATATTGTTCATAAATGCACGTTGCAAAAGAGCCCCGAAAATGACTTAATAAGCAATCAATGGGTCCCATCCATGGGGGAAAAATCAAGCGATCGTCAGTGCCTAGCTGAAGCCATTTTTGGACAGAATGCCTCGCAGCAGAATTGGTCACATCGCCACAGAAATATAATTAACACTCTTTTAAACGATGACCAAGTCTGTTAATTACCGCATACGCATAAATGGCAAATTGATCTCTTTTATTTTTTTTTTTGTTAAAGTGATTGGAACTTTGCATCTTGTTTCGAGTGATTTGCAAGGACAATGAAGCCATCAGTGTGGGTAAAATTCTCTTGCACTTATTGCCAAGCCATCTTTCTTATCTCTCGCACCATTTAAATCCCTTCAACAGAAGCCACATAGCATATATCCTTGACTAGCTATATGTACCACATTAATACTTTCGATGCTATCGCACTGACTCTTCAATGATAATTCCAACAAGATAATTGCAAAATGCAATCATTTGAGATATCTGCATAAATTAGCACCCAGGAAGGCTTTATACAGTTTGTCGTGCTTGTTTTTCACATCAACCGTCTAAAGCGGGGTTACCCTAAAAGAATATTTTACACTTCGTTGTAATTTATTTGGCACAGTTTCTTATATTGATTCATTTGCATAAAAAATTTCGCTTTATATTTATTTTATTATTGTTTGAACTAAAATTCAAAGAGAAATTTAAATTAAATGAAGTTTATTCGTTTCTGTATGGAAAAACTCATTATTCGAGGAAACAATCGAGATACGCATACATTTGCAAATAGATTTAAAAAAAATTGAAATTACCAAACAGATTTTCCATTTTGTTTGGAGTTGACTAAGAAAAGCTGGTTAAGATTTGGTTAACACTGAATGACGTCACTATTGTGTTTTTTTTTTGTTTCTTTAAATACATGAAGATTTCTATCGGTGAATTATTAAGAGTTTTTATACTTCATACACTAAAAAAAAAACACAACAATAACATTTTGTTTGCATTTACGGAAAATCTTAGCTGCCTTTCCTCAGTTAATACGAACAAAAAAAAATAATGGAAAATCTTTAGGATATCTTATCATTTTAATTATTCAATTTTACACAAATGCATATTCTGACTCTTTTTTCGAATAAAAGTTTTTCCCATATAGAAACGAAGAAAATCCTTTTGAAAATAAAAGTGTCCCGATTTCTATACATTTCAGTGTAAAATGAATATAACGATAATCAAAATGAATTTCCTTTCTGGAATGTATTCTCAATTTTTCTTCTTGCATTTTAATACCCACCCCGTGAAATGCTCTTTATCTCAACATTGTAACAACGCGCGCACCTCTTTTCCCCCATACTATACGAAGCTTACCCAGGTTTAACGATGCTCTGTGATTCGTCGGTAGATTAATTTAATTAAAATGCAAATTGTGGAAAAGATGAAGAGGATTGACTATAGAGAGTGACATTGAAGTAATTATTATTTATCCCCTTTTGCTTCATTTTTCTCAGAGTTTTTTTTTCAAATTCAACTTGATGTAAAAAAAAACATTTTTAACCTTCACGTGGATGAAAAATAGCAAGATGAGGTGGAAAAAAATAAAGTCATTAAATTTTATATTTAATGTGATTTTCAATAAATAAGAATACGAAATTCAGTCGGTTTGAAAGCAAGATATTCTAGACATTTTGTTTACATATTTTAAGAACATTTTTTCTTTATGTAAAAATATATGTATATAATTTGCAGGAATATTGAATATTCATCACATTCATTAACTTGTTTAAAATTAATTCTCGTTGTGATATAATACTGTTTTAATAAAACCATTTGAGATATTTATTATCTTTGATTTATAGTATCAGTGGAGGCGCCAGGTTAAACCAGGCGTGTCCATCTAAACGTAATACTTTCTTTAAAATCGCAAATATAGCGTAGGCTCTCGAATTAAATTTCAAGATAATTAATGATTGAAAAATGGAGGCGCCAAGTAAGAAAAAAAGACTTTTCAATCTTTTGATAAAAGAGCTTCATGTCTTTTAAGTAAACAAAACGTCGGTTAGTATATTCAAACATGTCAATATTCAAATTATTTTTTTAGGAAATCAACTGCTTTCTTATGTTTTATCTAATTATTATAAAATTTAGAAAAAATACATAATTTAAGACAAATTCATCAAAAACATATTCTTAAACTCAAGCACTGGAAAAGGTGTCTAAAGTATCTTGCGCTCACACAGTCGATCGCCGATGATAAACAAATTGTGTCCCAATTTCCTGCTATACAATCAAAATAACAAATAAAAAGTTAATCAGTGTACAAAGGATACCTCTTTCCTCAATAAAAGAGCACGACATTAAAGGTATATTTTTTTGAGAGGAGCGAGAAAATAAAAGAGAGATATACGTTGGGTGTAATTTAAAATCTGCTGGTAAATTGTGAAAGGAGTCCTCATAAATTACTTTATGCCTCACAGACAGATGAAAAATAATAGCCGAAAGTAACCTTTAAACTTTTCTCTCTCTCTCACTCTCTGGGTCTCCCTTCTCCTTTTATCCAGGCTCTTGCAAATGCATAACACGAATTTTATTTAAACATCTCTCTACAAGATTAAGATTAATTGCACTTTAAATAATTCACTCGTTTTATCATTCGCAACACGCACACAAACGCTGAAAGTTTCTGCCAAATGCACATTTGAGCATTTGGTTGCATTTGGACATCTTTCCCCTCCCTTCCTTTACCCACTGAAATGTAGTTGGCATTTCAGTTTTTTCTTCATTTGACTAAAGGTTCACCTCAGGGCCCATTTGTGTAACCCATCACACGATATGAAAAACCCTTGAACATCGTTGACCAAGGGATGATTAAATAACATCAACCTTCGGATTTTTACTTTGGAGTTCCCATCAATGCCTCGCTGAGAGTAAGTAAAGCAAGCAAAAAAAAAAACAACACAAATCGTCAATTAAATGGGCAATAAAAATAATGTCACTCAATGCGATTCATTCATTAATGCAATAAAATCAAATGAATCGCTTTGAAAATCTAATAAATTTAGCTCGAGTGCAATAAATTAAGAGAGATAGAAACATGACATTAAAATTTAAACAAGACTTGCCGATAAGTCGTTTTTTTTTTGTTTAGGTATTCACATTTTCCAATGATTCCAAAGCAAATCACCTCCCAAAAGTTTCACACAGAGAGCTGCGAAAGTGTCTCAAATCAATGTCGGATTTTTTTGACACTCTTTTCTTAAAGTTGCGTCTTAAGCTGGGTGAGATTATATGGTGAAGAAGTCAATGAAGATATTTCCAAACATACAATGACAAAGCATTTTCTTTTTCACTGTCTTGCGCAAAAGTACGACGAGTTTTCGGCAACAAGACATGAAGCATTAAATGGATTAAATAAAAATTGTCACGCGAGATTCAGTCGCGTGCTAAAAGTATTACAATCATAATTGGTACTTGAGATGGTAATAAATGGTTGTTTGGTCAAGAAATATTAAAAGAGATTTTTTCTTAAATTTGTCTTAAATTTTATTGCAGATTTTTTTAAATAATTTTTCTCGGAAGAGGAAAATATTTAGTATAATTTTAATAAATCATAAATCATCCTAAATTTTTTTTTATAGATTCTTGTTGAAAACTAAGGAATTTTAATGAATATTTAAATAACAATTTTTTTATCATGCATTACAGTGATGGTCATAAAAATCCTTATATGGATGATGTAGATTTTTTTCTTTTTCAAGTCAGATTTTTCCGCATTTTATTATATTTAGTACATTCGGAAAATTTTCTTTGTTAATTTTGAGTTCTTAAAAATGACATAAAACAATTTAAATATTAGATTTGGTAATAGGAAAAATTTTAAAACTTTTTAGACGGAGACTGGAAAAAGATAATCTAATAATTGAGTTTTCCCTCGGAATATTAGAGTTAATTTAATTTTCTCACGCACAATATATTCAAAAGCACTAAACATGTTCTTAAAATCACTGAAAATATTTAATTGCATAATAGTAATTAATTTTGAAATAATTTTTAGCACTTCACTGATACTAAAATGCGCAAAAGGAGCCAATAAAAAGCCGTGCATGCATTTCAATCTACATTACTAGTTATATTTCCCGTAAAATATATGAGGGGCATTCAATAAAAATATAATTTTCATCAGTATGAAGGAGAGAGACTTAATGAGAAAAGTATAAATCATTACTATCAATAACACATATTTTACCAGATTATGGTGTGTGGATTTATTTCTCCCCAGAGCGTATACTCTGGACAAAATGCGTGCACACAAAGCAAAACATTAAAATATAGGATTAAAAATTCCACACTTGGTGTATTACCGAGAAAATTTACTTTTGCATTCCTATTTTCTATACAAGAGCTGTATGTGAAATTTGTCCAAGATATCATTAAAAATAATTATGATTGGATCACATTCAGAGCCGTGGTACCTACATACTGCAGGTGGGTCAATACAGGGGTATACAACCAACGAAAAAAATTTTTATTATTAATCCCTCACCCAGTCCCCATGTAAGAGCCAAAAAAGCCCCACATTTGTCGTGGCCCCGTGAGTTTGTGGTGCATTTTGAAGTGAGACGCGCGACATACAAAATGCAAAATATGTCTCTCTAATGCATAAATAAATGCAACACCGTTTAATGGTGCTCAGTGGTCGAGTGACTTGGTACATCGTGAATGCAAATTCCACCCAGCCACCATCCGCAGCACATTTAGCATCCAACTGGGTATAATGTACACGAGAAAATGTTATGTAGCAACGTTGGAAAGTCCGTTAGGTGTCAATTTTTCATTTGAGTGCAATTACTTTGGAAATTGTGAACACAATGCACTACATGATTGGGGGAAAAGAGGAATTTTCACACCAATTTTTGCATCTTAATTTTCTCAAATAATAAGGCAAGATATTTGCGGGATTTGCATAATTTGAAAATTCTTACGATTAAATGCACATTTTGTTATTCAAAGGAAATTTTTTAATTAAAAAAATCTTTTTACGCACAGCTGCTTATAACGTTTTATCCAATTTTCAATTTATGATTCTTGTGATAAGATTTTATTTAAGTATTTTCAATTTTTCTATTTAATTACTATTTATTTTCTTATAAAAACTTGATTTGGAAAAAATCGTAGAGTTTCGGAAATATTTTTTTATTTTAAAAATTCAAATAAATGCTTATATAATGTTTTTTAAATCTAAACCGATTTTTAATAAAAACTATTTTTTTATTTTAAAGGAAGCCTGAAAAATGTCAAGATGGACTTTTGAAGAAGAGTTGGAGTAGTTCTAACGTTTGATGTTTGATGTCTCTTTAAAAGATATTTTAACTTATTTGAATTGTTTCCTTTAACAGTTAAAGTTTCGTTTATAGTTTTGAAAGGCTCCTTTTTATTTTTTTTTAGTTCTTTAGTGTTGACGTAAATTCTTTGAACGTAATGCATTTTCTTTTAAATATTTGACATTCCCTTTTGTAATTTTGACGTTTGTTTTCTATCATTTGACTTTTTTTTAACGTTTGACGTTTATTCTAAAGGTATTCTTTTTTTACTTTTTAGCCTAAACAACAATTACTTTGGACTTCTAGAGTACAACTTTGACTAAATAAACTCGTAAAATCTTTAATTGATTTTAAAATTTCTAAGCGTCTTCAGTGCAAGTAAAAAGCCATTTTGGTCTTTCATTGAATATTAAACATTGAGGTTATGTTACGAATTCCACTTTGAGGTTATGCACATTTTGCAATGCATTTTCACCCTTCCCACGTATTTTTTTTTAATCAAAGCCGAGGCACTTAAATTGTGTAGAATCCCCAATGAAAAATTATTGCAATTTAGCAATAAATTGATGTTAGTGTGGTTTAAGAGACGTTATATAGAGAAGAAAGTGTCCACTTGGAGGTTATTTTCTCCACATGGGATTTTGTTTAACATCTGCCATGGCCGCCATAGCAATCACATGTATTCAACAATCTCCCCATACTGAAATGTGTCTTTTTAATTCACATTTGCAATTGCAGTGTTAAATACAAATTATTGCGTAGGTAACTCACCGAGTCTTGGAGTGAATTAAATGTGTGTCATGCAAAATCAATTTTTTTTCTACATATCCATATGCCTCGTGAGCTTTTCTCGGAGTTAATATTGAAATTTGTTTTGATTTCACTCCATCTCCTTTTCTTTCACTGCGACGTGGATTGATGTCATGCTGCCTATATTATTTTACCCATTGAACATTTTGACAGTTTCCCCATTCACTCCAAAATTAACATTGCTGTGTACACAAGAAATGACTTTTTTTCTTCTTACCTTCCAGCTATATACATATTACATACATATTATGCTTATGCATATAGCCCTTTTTGTATTTAAATGTTGCACCTAATGCGTGTGTCGCTCATGAGGTTCTTTAGGTACTTTTACATATTAAACCATTCAACAATTCAATTTAAATTTCACTCCTCCTGTGCCCCACTTTGGATTTTATATATTTCCAATTTGGACACGGATCAAAAAATTTGTTAAATTTCAATATGATATTAACGTAATATAGAGGCGATTAATGTGTCATGAGCAATATACACAGACAGACCTCGATTGACTCCACTAATGTGCTCCTAATTGCAACGAAAATGAAGAAGTGGAAGGATTGGAAAATTGATTTGAGAGAATTTTTATAGTGCAACCGCACGTTTCAAGATCATCAATCACGCGCAGAGTGATCGTATGAGGGGGAAAATTTATTAAAAGGTTTGTCTGAAATGTTCGACAAGGGACTGTAATTTTGTCTCTCTCACAAAATGAATGAATGTTCCCAATGAAGAAAATCAGTGGGATGTTGTCTTGTTAACAATAAACATTTAACAATATTTTGCTCTTGCACGGAAAGGTTAGAGAAGAATGCGGAATGGTGCGGAATTTCCACATAACAACACAAGGGGTGATGGTAATGGTAAAACCAAACATGGAGAAATTCCAGCAATATTCTAAGTAAGTATATTTTTTTATTTACAATTTACTTTTTACCATTTATATTTTTTTGTGAGAAGATTGATGGGGCAATCGGTTAAAGCACTGAGCTATCTTATTTTAATCACGCGGGTTCGAATCCAACACGCTCCATTATTTTTTGAGTTTAATGAAAACTTTAAAAAACTGTTTAAAAGAATTTTTTGTATGGTAAATTTATAATTGCTACTGGTAGTCAATCGAAATCTCTCTGTTTGCGATAAAAAAAATAGTATGTGACTCACCTTAGTTGGTGGGAACTGACGATATTGCCTCCTTCATCCAATTCCTGCACTACAAACAATGTGGGCGCCCCGGGCTGCTGGGCGTACTGAATACCTCCCTGCACCACCACTTGATGCGTCTCCCCAATGAGACCTAATTCACTACCCGTGGCTGCTGCATACAGCTCCAAGCTCTTCTGGTCCGATGCCGTCGTATAGATCACTGTCTTATTGCCATCGTCGTAAATGAGATCAATCTGGGGCTTCTCGTACATCTTATCCCCCACAAGGGTCCCATTTGGTGCACCATTGGCTGACGATGTTGCCACATCCGGTGGATTGCCCTCACCACCCTCACCGTCCTCACTTGCCTTCCCAGTGGCAATCAGGTGGCTCTTTGGCTCACCGTGCGTGTAGATAATCTGCCCCTGTCGCACATGGTCCGCAGAATTGTTCTCATAGATCGTCTCGGGGATCTCAGTCGGTACTTTTGTGATTATCCCATCGCGACTGTCTGCATACTGGAGCACCGTTTCCGGCAGCTGATCCGTGTACACAATACCTGGGCCACTGTCGCTCTCGGGATGCGATGGATGTGTTGGGGATGGGGCATGAGTTGTGTGAGTATTTACGATGCGCGTTATAATATGATCCCCATTTTCGTTACGCGTTAGAATGTGGTGCTCCCCATTTATTATCTGCCGCCCAATTATTTGCTGACTCTCCCCATTGGGGCCTACAATTAAGATGGACTCTGTGCCATCCTTCCCATCGCCTACCTGCATCAGTCGACCGTCGATTAGATGATCCCCAGGGGAGATTACACGCTGTAGGATGGCTGTTTGATGTTCATGCAATGGAACATCCTGTTCCTGGTGGAAAACTCTCGGATTTCCAATGAGATTGTCTCCCTGGATTTTCCCATAGATGCTCACATGATCATCCTTTAGAGAATTCTCCTGTATTTTTGGACTCTCTACGTAACTTTTGTGTAAATCAAGTACATTAACATTCGTCATTGTTGCCAAATCTCCTGCAGGACTTGCAGGTGGATTTGATGATGTATTGGTGTCTGTGGTTAATTCCAATGGCATGGATGTAGTTACCCCTTCTGGGGATGAATCTGACTTTGCAGCTTTCGGTGAGATCATCGTTTTCTTCCTTATAAAATTGTTTTCTCAGAACTCAATTATATATTATATTCAACACTTCCTAATCACTTTCATTGTCCTTCCTGTCTCTTTATTTCCCTCAAGGGGTATATCTCTTATTGCACTTAATGATCATTTACTTGTCCTTGTTATCTTTTTTTGTGCTTTTCACGAAGCACCTCCAGAAAAATGCGTCCTGGTAGCCGGAGTTTGTGTAAGTAGGTAATATAAAAGTTCATAAACACAGAGAAATATTGCAATAATTATTATGAGTTGAATGAAAAACGAGAAGTTGGTTGATTATAAATAAATTTAAATTTAATGTTCATTCACTGCTTTGAGCAATATTGCTGTGCGTGCGAGCGAGAATGGTTTTCTGTGTGAGAAAGACGGCACATAATTTATGCACTTTAATCCCAATTAAATGATATAAGTTTCTATGTTCTCTCCCATTAACATTGGCGGCACACACTCAAGCTCTTTTTTTTTTGCCATACATACATAATATGCCTATATATGCGCGCCTTTTAGCTGTCTTCGGGAGATCTCACCTCTCGTTCTTACAGTATGTATATTATATTCCTTCGAATATTGCAATCTTTTTCCTCTATTTCACGTTACACATTAAGTCCGCGACGAGAATTTAAATTACCTTATTTCACTATGTTGCTCTTTTATTATCTTATGCGCGATTACTATTATTTAAAATATATAAGAATTTGTTTTATTATTTAAATCTCTTCAATTTGAATATTTTATGGGCAATTCGCGATCTTTTTCGCTTCACTTTGAGCTTCACGCGTTTCTTCTACCCCGCGCGTGATTTTTTCTTGTCCTCCTTATTTCTTATTTAGGTAGGTATGTTGTAGGTATGTATAATCTCACGCAGCAATAGAGAAAAAAAAAGAAAATCAATGGGTTCAGTATGAATTTCATCCACACATCACATCCACTAACCAACTTCTTATCTTCACCAAGTCCCGCGAGCACAGTGTTAAATTATATGATTATGCGACCTGGTGAGGTGTTGGATGGAAAAATGCTCACATAGAGAGGATGGTTTCAATTGTCGTCGTAAATTCACAAGGGGTAGGCATTTACCATGATAGAAGAACTGAAAAGTTCCATTAAATCTCCACACGATAGTCCCTCTTCCACGATCACCATCCAACACAACACACTTCTTGGTTTCTCTCCTAAAGTGATTTTACCTGTTCAGCGCCAATTCACATTTCTCTCCTTCTTCTCGCCTTACGTTTGTTATAAGCTTTTCCACACAGGCTTTGACTTTTACTTTAAATCTCATTTATGGCACTTGGGTCTCTTCTCTCTTATCACCTAAAAGGACTTTTAACTGAGGATTCACATGGCATTCATCACATCATTCCATTCATCAGTGAAAATGCAACACTGGTGCGCTGCATTTACTTGGACCCGTCTGCAAAAATTGCCACTGAAATTAAACGAAAGAAATAAATTAGAATATTAATAAAAAAAATATTTTTAAACTTCCCATAAGATTTGAGGTGAAAATTTAAATTTATTTTACATACTGTTACGCCCGAGAAAATAACGCGTACGAAATCCCCACGAAAATTCCCGAAGCGAGTGCCACGCCAAGCGCATGTTACGCCTCGCCAGCGAAAAGAACCCGTGCGGCACCGAGCGCAGCCGAGTGCCGCCCAGAGAGTTATAAATAGAGCTGCGTTCCACCGCAGCGAGACACTCTGTTGCGAACTCACTCGCGGTGCGGACCTCCGGCAAGAGGAAACCGCAAGACCGTTACGCATACAGATACGCTGAGCGGAGCCGGTTGGAGCCGAGCGGAGGCCGAGCGAAAGCCCTGGACTAGCGGGCGGAGCCGAGCCGGAGCCGAGCGGAAACCGAGCGAAAGCCAGCAAAGTCAAAACCCGAATCCACCCACGAGGAGATCCGAAGACAGCCGTGCCGGGGGCTCAGCTCGCCATCAAGCCGAGCGAGCACGATCCCCGAGAGAAAGGCAGGGAGATTCGGCCGCCACACACAGCCGAACGGAACCCGAGACCACCGTGTCGGGGGCTCAGCTCGCCGTCAAGCCGAGCGAGCACGATCCCTGTGTGAAGGCAGGGAATTCAGCCGCCCACCACAGGGCGTGAGAGGGAGTTGAGGCAGCCGTCACCGAGTGGAACCGAAGCAGCGACTCCTCCCCGAGCAGGAGCCGAGGGAGTTGAGGGGCAGCCATCCCCGAGTGGAAACGAGCAGCATTCCTCCCCGAGTGGGAGAACGTAGAGTGGAAGACAGAATTTGGGTTCAATAAATTAATACAAGAGGAATCCCAGAGTCTTTTCACTGTCGCCATCTTCGGGAAGTTTCGTCACGGGGGTCGAGTTCGTAACAATGGCGCAGTCGGTAGGATTCCACGAATGCCCCCCGAAGATGATGGCGACACCCGAAATGAGCAGAGAAGCTACACTAAAACCAAAGGCGATTGGACACGATCCATTGGAGGCCTTCCTAATGGCAATATGCGCCAAACTTGATGCGCTAGCCGAAGAACTTCACACTTTGCGAGAGACTCACGACGAGCAAACTCGCCAATTAAATTCTATAAGCCGGACATACAAAACGGCCCAATTATTGCTGCCCCAAATTGCAGCCCCACCAGCAATCGTGGCGTCCAGAGCCGACCCACTAATTCAGTTGGAAGAAGCCTCACCTCAGAAAGATGCACTAAATGAAGAGAGGTTGGAGAGTTCACCAACAGCAGTCGAGAAATTGATGTCGGACTTGTCGATGGATCTACCCCTACAAAGATGCGAGGCATCCTCCAAGCCGAACCAAGACGAAGGAGAGCGAACACAAGCCTCCGATGAGCACAAGTACATTCAGCGAGACGGCGGAGTCGCTCACGAACCTGTTCCCATCGAGATGTCAGCCTTAGAAGCAACCGTGGACCCGATAAGTCCGATAGGAGAATGCAAGAAGAAGCTCAACATCGGTGTCGACTGGGAAAGCATCAGGGTCGTTGGAGAAGATTCCCCCCGTGAATGGAGCCGAAGAATCTCACCCATGAAAGTCGCTATTGGACCGAACAGCTGGAGAACCGTTCGGGAACGAACAGCAGAGGCACGATCATTTAATCCCGGGATACCTCGTAGCTCTCGACCCGAGTACTTCCGAGACTGTACGGAGCGCCAAGAAGAGACATGGGGTTCGTTGCAGCCAGCGAATGGACTGCGAAATAATTGCAACCATTGTCTACGGATGGACGATTGGAACGAGGCATTCAGTCGTATAGCGACTCGGATACCACCCGAACGGAAGAAACGAAGGAGAATTCGTCTGAGGAAGCGGACGCGAAAGAAAAGACACTCAGCACCGCAGGAAGAGAAATTCCTGACGAGTGGTTCAGGGGAATGCCGCCTGGTTCCGGCAGCTTGTCGGCGCGAACGACAGCGGAAGCGAACGCGGAAGAAAACGACGCCAGAAGAAGGATTGGAGAATCAGTGGGCAGCGAGAGTTAGAGGAGAAACAGGCAGATGGTGACGGGTATAACAAATAAGAAAATTTGGTGATGGGTAAAAAAAAAAAAAAAAAAAAAAAAAAAAAAAAAAAAATTGATAAAAAAAAAAAAAAAAAGAAAAAGAAGAAAAAAAAAATGAAATAAAAAAAAGAGAGAATTAAATTAAAAAGAAAAGAATAAGAAATAGAAAAAGGAAGAATTTTAAAATCGATTATTTTCGGGCTTATCCGGAAGGTTGTAGTCTGATCGGGACGATCAGTCCAAAAGGTGGGGGCATTGTTACGCCCGAGAAAATAACGCGTACGAAATCCCCACGAAAATTCCCGAAGCGAGTGCCACGCCAAGCGCATGTTACGCCTCGCCAGCGAAAAGAACCCGTGCGGCACCGAGCGCAGCCGAGTGCCGCCCAGAGAGTTATAAATAGAGCTGCGTTCCACCGCAGCGAGACACTCTGTTGCGAACTCACTCGCGGTGCGGACCTCCGGCAAGAGGAAACCGCAAGACCGTTACGCATACAGATACGCTGAGCGGAGCCGGTTGGAGCCGAGCGGAGGCCGAGCGAAAGCCCTGGACTAGCGGGCGGAGCCGAGCCGGAGCCGAGCGGAAACCGAGCGAAAGCCAGCAAAGTCAAAACCCGAATCCACCCACGAGGAGATCCGAAGACAGCCGTGCCGGGGGCTCAGCTCGCCATCAAGCCGAGCGAGCACGATCCCCGAGAGAAAGGCAGGGAGATTCGGCCGCCACACACAGCCGAACGGAACCCGAGACCACCGTGTCGGGGGCTCAGCTCGCCGTCAAGCCGAGCGAGCACGATCCCTGTGTGAAGGCAGGGAATTCAGCCGCCCACCACAGGGCGTGAGAGGGAGTTGAGGCAGCCGTCACCGAGTGGAACCGAAGCAGCGACTCCTCCCCGAGCAGGAGCCGAGGGAGTTGAGGGGCAGCCATCCCCGAGTGGAAACGAGCAGCATTCCTCCCCGAGTGGGAGAACGTAGAGTGGAAGACAGAATTTGGGTTCAATAAATTAATACAAGAGGAATCCCAGAGTCTTTTCACTGTCGCCATCTTCGGGAAGTTTCGTCACGGGGGTCGAGTTCGTAACAATACAATTATTATAGGAAATAGATAAAGTAATTAATTATTTTCAAGAACGTTTTGAATTTTTAAAAATTCTTACGAAGTTTTTCAACAAAAAACAAATTTAATGTTAATTTTATTCTCATGCTAAATAAGATATTCAAATTATCAAAAAAAATTGTTATTTTTTCGCCTTTATTTTTAGCACACAGAGATGTGCGAAACAATTTCTAAAATTCCTTTTCTTGCAAAACTTATTCTAAAAAGAATTTTCCTGATTTTTCTAATATTTCTCGTAAATAAAAATAAGTAACATAACAAATAATATATTAATTTTACAATAATCTGATTTGCTGTGCATTGCGCAAAAGTATATAATCCACATGACTATTTTTCATTTGTAGGTATTACTTATTTACAGAACAATAAAATATTCTACAAAGTCTCATTAATCTGACAACATGGGATGATTTTAATGCGCACAGAGAACTACATATCTCGGTATGAAAATACTTATTTCGTTGCAAAATACCCGTGTTTTTGCTATGATCAATACAAAATACGATTGACAACATATTTTAAATTAGAAATATGTCCGTGGTTATTGGAATTGCCAATATGCATGTGCATGTAATTAGAAAATTCTTCCAGTTTGTTCTGTGTGTACACACCACTAGATAAAATATAAATAATTCCCAATAATAAATGTTGATTGAAAATATCGGTGTCGTGCACATGTAATATATATAAATTCTCTAGTAGAGCTTTCGCCTCTTCACATCCAATTTATATATTTATATACATATACATAGATAGAAGAGTTTTGTGCTTGAGAGAGACTAAACAACCCAGGGACAAATTTAGCACTTTGCTGATCTCCGGAATGTTTTCTAAAAGCCAAGAATCACTTTAACTAGCCATCCCATACAAACTAATTTATCTCCCAGGTCAATTGCATCACCATTTCGTTACCACCATCGAGTGCGGGGTGCTTTCGCATTTTGGGATAGAGAGGCATTCGCAAATTAATGGTACGCAATCTTTGGAATCTCCATAATTTTCGCATTTGCAGTCTGTAACCTCCTGAAAATTTCAAGTTAATAAGTGAGACCGAAAAGGGGCTGTGAATATTATTGCGTTATATTGCAATCAGAGGAAAGTTTGTGAGAGGATGCATGGATAAACCCAAAATTAAACAGATTTTAGTACGTTCGAAAGGGGCTATTTTTTATTGTGAAGAAAAACTTTTTATATGTAGTTTTTTTTCACAGAAATTCATTAAATATTTTCATATTTTAAGAAAAAAACGGTCAGAAAATTAATCAACAAATGAAATAAAATTAGCTCCTTATATATCCTTGATATTGGGGTAGATTCTTATATAAATCTTTCTTTTTCTTCTCTTCCAGTTAGTTAGTTGTGAGATTTTTGGTATTCTGGGAAAAATTTTATGATATTTGACATTTTATTTTCTCTCTTTAATCCGGTTTTTGAAGGAAAATTACTTTTCTAGGGAACAGCAAATTTTTCATTTTTCTTTTATAGATCAAATCTGATTTAAAACATTAACTGTCAAAATTTTGCAAAAAATTTTGTTAGGTAAGAAAATATTTTTATCAGAATCGACCCCATTGTCTTCCTTCAATCGATGTTAAACAAATTATATAGGTAATTTTCATTCAAATAAATTTCCCACCAGGTGTCACTAATACATGGCCATCTTGTGGCAAAAAAAAATTACTTAACCTCTAGGCCGCCAAGCGGGGTCGTTGAACGACCCCAGCCCTATATTTCGTGCTATAACTTAATAAATATAAACGTTAGCGTTCCCATCTTTTGGAAATAAGTTCTTTGGTTATCTGAGGAGGTTGTGTAAAAATTTCAGCTCAATCCGTCCACCACAAGAAAAGTTATTAAGGAAAATGTAGAAGAAGGGAATTCAAAAATTGGTGTAACGGCCATGCTGCGGAAAATTTCTTAGAATGAAGTTAGTCACATCATAAATCATATGGTTGAAGGGGGTTGAAGGGTTGTGTTTACTTTCTCACTTTACCTTCTCAGTGTCAGAATTATCGCGAATAAGTAACATAAACAACAAAACATAATTAGAAGCATATAAATGTGCAAAACAATAAAGAATATTCGAGAAATATTGCCATTTATCACGGTGCGGGAAGTGAGGGGAATATGGGGAAGTAGTGAAAAAAAATAGCAGTTGCGGTCAACTTCGTGGCAAATTTCTCAGGAAGAAAATGTGAAAAAGGAATGAAAAATGTTTTTCCCTAATATCTTCTTCTGCGTGATTCCGGGTGGCGAATTTGTGATGCAAGGGGCAAGAGGACTATATAAGGAGTCTAAAGGTAGTGACCCGACAGTTCCCGGTTTTATAGTTTATGAGAAAATCGACTTCCTTCTTGGGGTCGTTCAACGACCCCACCTTGGCGCTCTAAGGAAGCTCCAAGGTCTTGGCGGCCAGCAGGTTAATATTGATTGTAATCCTAGTTGGGTTATTTTTGGGTCATTCGGAGCATAATGAAATTTTCTTCAGAGCGCCCAATGCAACTTCATTTATTATTGTTATTATTATTGCACTATCAGCCGTGTAAGCGGCAAACGTGAAATGTCCCAAGCATTTTCAATAAACATTTGTACACTGATTTGATTGCGACACACAAACTCCAATGTGGTGGCTACTGCAGCTGTCGCTACTTTTGAAATAGATAAAAAACCCCGCGAATATACTCTCTTGGCGGATTATAGAGCTAATTGCAGTAAATTTTCGCATATTTTAGTCGCAACGCACGGCACCTTCTTTCCGTGGGACTCAGCACAACGCGAAAAAGGGGCTATACCCTTGAGTGACCGATAAAATGCAGGATGAATGCGACATTTTAAGAGCCCACAGACTTCTTTTTTTTTCTTCTTCTTCAAGTACCCATATAAGAAAAATCAAAAACTTCCATCTGTGTAATGGCCTTTTCGCTGCCTCCCTTTGTGGCCTCCCCACCGTTATTGTATATATAGCATCCACAACCTCTGACATTTTCGCGCGCGATGCAAAATTTCACATTTTGTAAAATCACCACGAATTAAAATATATCTGAACGATCAATCTCACGCGATTCGTAAATGGAAAGTTCAGTGAGACACGCGTGTGTCTCACTGACCGATTAATTAATAATTAATACATCGATTGCGTATGAAGCACATTCGAAAATTGCGCAACATCCTCCATGTCTGTGTCTCTGTTTCCTTTATGGCACTCCACAAATGCATTTTTTCTTGCCATCACGAGACAACCTCTATAGAAGTCTCCCTCTCTCTGCTACTGTCTGGGATTTCTTGACCACAGATATGTCGTGGGGAAATTGATATGCACCGGATAAAATGGCTAAAAGAATTGAGATAATATTTGCATAACAAAGGATAATGTCATTGAGGGTTGTGTCAATGATTATATGGAACTGATTGAGGTAATGATGATAGGATCAACTGTGAAGGCATCCTTTTAAATATTCCTGTACTCCATTTAGAACTGATATCTCTTCAGTGTCTACAATAATTTTCTTGATTTTTTTTATAAGTACTTCTTCAACCTGGAAATACATTCTGTGATACATTTAAATTTTTCCTTCAAAGATAATTAAGAAATTAATAATTCCAAAAAAGTGGTTTTTGTGCGTGCACTGAATGCGTCATTTTTTTCCAGAAATGTCGAAAGTAGGAAATTTTTTGATATGCACGAAAAAGAACCGGAATAAATTGAGGAAATTTTAAATGAAAGGAAAAACACCAATGACAAAAAAATAAACAAGTAAATAAAAATCATAACCTATCACAAATTCCATAATATGCTAAAAACCTGTTCCACTATACAAATTTTTCAACAAAGCATACACACCCAAAGATGGCACGTTATAAAACCTACAAGACGCCACAATCAGTCATATATCCATGAAGAGATGCGAAGAAGGTGGGACGCGCAAAAAAAAAGGTAGCCAAAGTCAATAAAATTTTTGGGAGTTTAGTCACTTGCATACAGTAGCGCATATACATAGTTTCTCAAGCAGGTTTGCAAAAATTTCTCACATGGAAAAATCACCTGCAAAAAAGCGCACATGGCGCCAGAAGTTGAGAGCATAAAAAACTAGTTCAAAAGATCAAGCGTTCAGCATCACCTTGTGATCATAATGTTGCAGGGATAAGTTGCTCACTGCAAGAAAAAGGACCTTTTTGTCCATTATTGGTGACGATGGAAAGGATGGAAGATGATGCATAGGGAGGAAGACGTTTACATCGCTGTGTGGATTCATTGAGAAGTTGGGATATGTACTGAAAAAAAAAGAAGGCAAAATACCCAGACACCCAGACAAGATGCTGATGGAGAGGGAAGCACCAAGAGAGCGAGAAACCCAGAAGGTGGCAGCAAAATCAAACACGTTCTGGTTTTAGTTGTTTATTAAAAGTCAAACTAGAAAATCACGTTCTCGAAAAATTTTGCCGCATGCACGATCATTTGGACTGGTTTCCACGCTACATCCGCAGTTGCAACCTGCACGAGCCCGCGCGCACGATTCACCCGCACACGTCTCTCATCGATGAAAAAAAGAAAGAAACTCCCGCAATAGAGGGCGGGAGTGCAACCAAGGGCAAAAATTTTCCACTTCCACGTGCGCGTAGGTAATGCTCCCTCCCTACCCATCTTCAGTATTGACGAATAGAAAGAAGAAATGAGCAATTTGCCGTCTTGCGAATAAATTATCTCTTCTTCCTTTCTTACAATTGAAATTACTACTCTGTATTTCTTTATTCACTGACTCGCACGACCGATCCATTCATAGATTTGCTTGAGTAATTTTTTAATACACCCGCAATATGAATGAAAAATTCCCCCCACAGCGGTTGGCTAAAGAGGGGGATTTCACTCTCAAAGACATAACCTTTGTGATTGAATTGTCTGCGGTGTGATTGCATCGGAGCCAAACAATGCAGCAGATACAATCATGTGCGAGAAAAGAGTGGCGATTTATGCATAAAAGGTAAAATTTAAAATTAATTCAGTTATTATTGAATTTAAAATAAATTGATTAAGGGAAATTTTTATGATTAGTGGGAGATTCTATAGAATAAATTCTAGGTGTTTCCCGTTGCTGAACGATGATTTTTCTTTTAATTTTGAAATCTTTAATAAGATTTGTTTAAATAAAGTAGAAAAAATATTTCAGAGTCATTGAATTATGAAACGTTAAATTTAAGAAAGGATCGTTAAACGCTAGAATTTTACAAATTCTCAAAAATTGCTGTACAACAGCTGTTTATTTAATTGACTTTAAGCTCAACTTTTAACTTAATTGTTCTTTTTAATTTATTTTACTTTTAATATATATATATATATATATATATATATATATATATATGGTAAATGGGTAAAATTGTACGGCACACAATTTCCACCTGATTATTCTTTTCGATCAATTGAAAAGGGTGCGGAGGAAACTATAAATAGGTAGGTAAATGATTAATATTCCCAAGGATTTTCCGCCCAGACCCATTCATTCACACACCATTCACAATTGCATCGAAACTCCATACATACAACATTGTTGTTAATTTCTGGAAAATTCCTCTATTGCACTTCTTGGAAAATACCAAATGGAGGCCATTTAAAATTGCACTACGTGTAGCATATTGGAATTGGCTCTAAAATTATTTTTTTCCGCGAAGCCCCATCTTGCACAGTTTCATCTTTTCAGCTAAAGCAAAACGCAGACTTTTCAGCATCTCTTTGGTTTATATGGGAAAAATGTTGTGAAGAAAAAATTTGCATGACTGAAGGTTTTTCACTCGAGGTGGACGTTGTTATATATTTTGTCATCTTCTTGGAAATGTGGCGTGTAGGTAAATCCTTGAGAAGAATCACTTTCAATGAGATGCACGAGGAATGGCACACCGAACCTTGAGATAATTTCCCTTCTCCCCATCGAGCGAGTGGGTATAATTTCTGCACTCCGATGGCAGATCATTATCGGGCTAAATTGAAAAATATTTATGCACTGTAGTGCATGATCTCAATTTTTATCACGATGGGCTTCCTAATATTCTCCGCCGCAGCGCTCTTCGCGCGGAGAGTCAACCGGGGTGATTTACGTAAGGTATACCCAATAAGCGAAGGTCTTGACGTGCAATTGGGCGCTCTTTTTTTTTTCGTGTGTACCATGAGAGTAGGACACAATCACCTGTGAAAGCCCTCAGGGTGATTTTCGATAATCTCGACCTCGTCAGAAAGGTCTCGCTGATCATTAAATTTCTCCCGTAAGATATATGCTCATTTTTATTATGTGATATTTATGGTGTCTCTAAAATTTCCCACAATTCAACATGATTACTTCTTCGGTAGATTGCAGTATACCATCATTACTTGATTTTCATTAATGCGGGAATCTCTTGTTTTGCAGTGGTGTGCAGAAAAATAGCGAAAGTGGAGAAGTTAATCAGATAAAACCTTTTTCTTGTACACACACGAAAAAGCAAACCTCTTGCAGCATATTTTAAAATATTACTATTTTTTGTCGTATAAAAAATCTCTTTAGCATAAATTAATACTCAATTTCTTGTCTTAAATAAAAACGTGAGAATTGGGAAAAGGGAACAAAAACTAACTTTAGTCCTTTTTATGCAAAGAGTTTAATTTACAGCTGATATGATTTTAATTTTATTAAAAAGATTTCATTAATCAATACTATGAAATAATTTTAAAAACAATTTAAAATAGTTTCTAAAAAAGTATTACAAGTTATTATTAAAAGTTTTATAAAAAAAATTAATTTTTACAATCTCAATGAACCTCGAAAAAAAACCAATTTATCAATTTTTTTAATATTAAAACCTTTCATGGGAAATAGAAGAAAAAAATAGATCGTCTTGGGCGATTCAAATAATTTAATTTACAGTGGTGTCCTGCTTGACACCTTCGTCTTACACAACAAAGTATGTATGTGTAATACAGAAAAAATGCATAGTTTTTCTGTATAACATTTAATTATAGTTTAAATAATAATATATATTACAACATAAAATTTAATTATGGCTTCGCAGCGAATCCTTTTACGTTTCGTGGCTCTACTGTAGAGAGAATGCCATCATTATATATACACATGCCTATACCTATATTTTTTAAATGTTGCAAAACAAGAAGAGAAAAAACCTGCAAGTTGAGAATCATCTTCCGTTGAAACAACAACAACCACTGTGATAGTGAAAATCCTGATTGGTGAAACAGGAATTTTTGTTTGTAAACAAACATTTCTCCCTCACGGATTGCAACTGAAAGTGAGTCACGAGACCACAAAATAGCATTACACTTTTTTTTTTCTTTCTTTTCATCTCAATATAATCATCCGGCGCCTCTTCATCATTAACCAGTCTTGTGAATTTAGAAGATGATAAACAAGTTCCTCTCGGGGAGTCCCTATGAGAGACTCATCAGCTGTGAGAGTTGTGTGTCTCACCAGCGATCCGGAAAATCACAAAACTGGATGAACCACCAACAAGACCAGTAGTGGCGGCAATACAAAATCCTGTCCTCAATGGAACAGCCTGTTCGTGTGCCGGCCACGATTGTGCAGCAATTTCCATTCACATGATCTTCAAAAAATTCTTATACTCCATGCGACAGAAGATTTCCCTTCTCTGCTGTGTCCCCGCGCATACGGTAGGAAGAACAAAAGGAGGTACAAGAGTTGCACAGCATTGGGTTGATATGAAGATGAAGGAAAAAAAAACAAGAAGGCGCAAACAACGTTAAAGAAATCAAACAGTCCGAGGGATTTCTTTAACCAGTTTTACCCCATAAATTTGTGTGTCTCTGTGTCGGATGGTATTCTCACAGTCATCCGAAGGTGGTGGCTCTCCTTCCCTGTCGAAATTAAAAAAATCCAGAAGAACAGCTCCCGCTTCCCTTTTACATCGTGAACCTCAATCGTGCACCCAAGAATTGAAGAAATTACTACACCGCATATATTCAAAATACAGCATATCAAGTTTTTCTGGTTTCTTCACCACGTGGCACAAGTCATCGCATTCTTCCTCCTCAATCCGGCAAAATCACATTACGCCCATTCACAGGTACCCCCAAAAAAGGGATTCTCTCAACTAGTATTTTTTTCGGTATATTCACCTGTTCCCGAAACCCATTCACCCATTGCGGGCCCAGCCAAAACATTCCTCCGCATTTTCTTGCCAGAATCGCTAAATTGATTTTGTATACCTACACAAAAAAAAACAAGACAATCAACAACAAAAAAAACTCCACGAGATCGCGCGATAAAATTGATCAAGTGGGATCTTATGATTCGTTTCAGAGCTCACAAACGCGAACATAAAAAAACAACAATCATATGGAATTTAACGTTATCAAAACCACAAGAACTTATTTAGACAAACAAAAATTTAATAAAAAGACGCAATAATTTGTACGAGTTCCCGTCAGCATTAACTTTTTTTTCGCGGCGCCTTGTGAGTTGCTCTTTTTTTATCCATCATCTACAACCTCTCATTCCGACGTTGCTTTTTTTATTCATTCAACCATCTATTACGCTGTAAAATGAAGGAGAGAAAAAATATACTAGCAAACACTCGTCAATTTAATTGATGTGCTAAAACTAAATTAGCATAATTATTCGCTATATATTTCGCGTTGGTTTATTTCTTCACCACACCAAGTGCCCAATAAAATAATGAGGAAATTTTCAGAGAGGAGGTCTGTTGCTCAGGGTTTTTGCAGAGACATTTTACATCTATAACTACCTTTTCTACCTTTGATCTTTTGCTTCATGAGCGCGAGGATTTTAACACTAGGATACCCAATGGAATTTTTATAGAAAAAATTCGTTTAATTACCTAGTTTGTTTCTTCTCCTCAAACCCTTTTTGCTCTGAACCATAAATTAAAGAGTTTTTATTTTCAATAAGCTTTATAATGTTTCTTTTATAATTTTCTGCAGACTCCACAGATTGATTTGAATAAAACCTTTCATTCGATTAATCAGTTGAAACACACAGAATCTTGATACAAAAAAAAAATAAGAATTTTCTAAAGAGACTTCCCATTTTCCAATGAGAACGACTGGCAACATATCAGCAAGATTGTGCAAAAATGATTTTTACAGTGTATTTTATGCTTCGTGCATTTACAGAGAGAAAAAAAAATCGAGGATTGTTTCTACTATATAGAAACGAATATTTGTCATTTGTATTTTTAATTAAAAGATCAAGACCTTAATAGAATGAAATGAATCATTTAGAACCCTTGGAAATATTCAAAATTTGAGACCATGCATGGTTAAAAATCATCCATAATTTATTATGATCTTGAGTTTGTCAGTCATTGAGGCGCGAAGACGATTTTCTTCAATCTAAATGATTAAAATCAACAAAGCAAATAATGAAAAAAAACTGATTAAGTCACAAATGATCTATGTAATGTCGGTAAATCTTGAAAAATTTATTTGATTGGATTTTTTGTGGGTCATTTCCTCAAACTGTTTTCTAAAATTTTCTTCAAGAGAATAAAATAAATTCATAGCATTTTTTTTCTTAATTTTCACAGTTTTTTTTATTTGAAACCCTGCCACATGCAAATACATGCAAAATCAATTTATAAATTCCAATACAGCTTATTGATAGAGAATTACTAAAATATTTTTCGATTTTTGTGCGGTTGTTATTTCTAAAAAAAAATTTACGATCGATCCCAATATGTTGCGGTTAGCATACAAAATATTAATCTATTAAAAGATTTATGCAAATTGTGCGACACTTTCTCAAACAAAAAAATCTCAAAATGATGGAATTTTGGGTGTTATTAACATTTTTCTTGATTTTTTCATTTAATTTAAATTTCAAAAAGACTAACTGTTTTATCGCGGTGGGATAGATGCAGTAAATAAGACAATGTGCTTTGGATAATAAATTTATGTATTAAGAAATAGACAATGTGTGTTTGATTACAACACCAAAAATAATTCAAGACCATAAATGCATTTTATGGTAAATGGAAATATAAAGTGTGCTATTTCATAATTCCCTACCGGCAATCTTTTATTTTAAGAGAAACCCCCCATATAGGCTGAGAAACACCAAAATTGCCCACAAATGTATAAATCAATATTAATTTCATAAATAAATTTCTTATCGCATGATCAACAGAGATAAAGATCACCCAGAGCTATATATAATATGGTCTCATAGGCGTATGATTTTTTTTAGTTAATGTGTATACATAAATTTTGACAGAGAGAAGAGAGAACCCAATATTTTGAGACAGCTTTTCCACATGAGATCACTCATTTCAATGTAATAAATCGAATCAATATGTTATTAAGGGGAATAAACAAATAAAACGTCAATTTTGATAGCAACAAAGTGACTAGCATGACTACTGAAAATAATATAAAATACAGAAGGTAAACAACTTCAAGGATAATCACAAACACAATTTCCCTTCGTTGGCAACAGCAACATTGAGCCATTTACTAAAAAAGACCAACCGCTCCATGATATTCTTATTTTTTTTTTTCATTAGTACGCATGAAGGATTAACTTTGGAATTGCCTTAGATTGCGATCAAATGAGAAAAATGCCATGTCTAGTGGAGAGAGAGATATTTGTTGCGGTGCTTTTTCATACTATATATACGTTAGCTCTCCCTCCTCTTCAGTGGCTATTTAATCACAGTGTTTATCAAATGAAACAATCACTAAGAAAAATTGAATGTTCTTGCGCAGAAAATATTTTTTTCTTCACTTATTGGAAACGCAATTAAAGATATGTTGGGTAATACACAAAAGTTAGCGGACTCGGATGTTCTAATTGAGAATCCAGTGTGATTTTGTGCAAAAGATGGCGCTAGTTGGACAAAAAATTAACTTTTGGATATACGGAGTTGATAAATCTATCATTTTTCCTGATTATTATCTTATTTTACTTAAAGGAACTTAAGAAAGTTAGTATTGTTTTCAGTTTAAATTTTTTGATGATTATATCTGTAATTGATTGATAGTCTGAAGTAAAAGGTTGGTGTCTCTGCTATTTTTTTCATGATTTATACCGCGATTATTATTTAAATATTTCCATTTTAATTTTCTTTTTGACTAATTATGATAGTGCAAAGAATCCAGCACATTTCCCACCTGAATACTGAATTAAGGATAATAATTCAAAAATTGGTGTGTGTCTGTGCTAGAAAAAAACTATTCGTTAATAATTAAAATTATAATCAAAGTCTGCTTACTTTTGAGTCCCCTCTTATTTTATTTTCCCTTCTTTTTGCCCTGTTGGAATTGTATTGTATGAGGAGAAATAAAAGCTCTGTTCAATTGTTCATGGATACACCATGAGGGGGAAAGAAAGAAAATAAAAGATCGAGCAGGGTCAAAAAGTGAATTTGCCGGAGCATCGACAAGGCAGCGCATTTTGAGCCACTCTCTGTATGTTTTGTTGCTAAGAGAAATAAAAAGCTCCAACATCCCGCAGCGCGAAACCCATCGTCCAGTTCCAAGTGGAATGGACGTTGTGGAGTTTCGTGGTTGCTGGGGGAATGGGGGAGCGCAATAAAAATAAGAATGAGAAAAAATTGGTTTGAGATGAAAAAGAAAAGAAGTCTGAGCCTCCCAAAATTCCAAGATGGCTCCACGATGGACCACGCAAAGGGGTCGGCGGGAGGCCATACGAGGCACAATCAGTCAGTGGGACGCGAGGTGGTTCTCTCGGTGGTTAAAGAAAGAGGTTAAAGCCGCGGAGAGCAAGACGGACTGAGGAATCTCTCAGTGTGATCTTTATATATTATTTCTTTTTCTTGGTTCACATCTCGATACATTTTAACACGAGAGAGATGGGTCGTTTTTTTTTTTTGCTCCCAACTTCTTCGTAATCTCATACACATTCTGCTGGACTCCTAGCCACCTCAATCTTCTTCGTGTGTCCAGCAGCAAACCACACCACATCATCCCAGCCAAAGGGAAAAGAGCATCAAATTTCGTTCGTTTGATTCTCCTAAATTTTCCTCTCACTCATTCACATATCGCTTGTGGACGATGACGTAATTTATTTGAATAATTTTATACGATGGCGTTTGTTCTCTCGTGTTCCATCCACAGCATCATCATTCTTGAATTTCTTCTAACTTTAGATTAAGAGGAGGGAAAAAAAAGAAAATGAGAAATAATAAAGAGCCCAAGCAACCAACAATCTCTACACGTAAATGAGCGTCCATGTATTTCCTTTCTTGCCATCGTTTTTTCTCTCTCACACTCCCTTCTTCGATCTCCCCCTTTGGTTGTTTCAAGAGAACAAAAAAAAAGAAGGTATACATCTTACCATCAGCTGAGACCACAATAATATTAAAACGTCTCGATATCATTTACATATAAATTCCCCACCCATTAACTTAATTTATCACCGTCGTCTCTTGATCTAGAGATTTTTATTTTAATATTTTTGTTCCACAGCCTCCACCTCATCTCCCATCGACATACCAGCATATTTAGAGGTGCTTCGCGTGTTACATGTTTTAGCAATAAAATTATTCTCACAGAATTTATTTCTCAATCGCTTCTTTATATTTTTTATTCACCTCCATCTTCCTTTCTGCCTCATTCATTTTATATTACATTCGATCAAAGTCTTTTAGTTACGCTCATCATCGGATTGGCCGTTTTTTCCATACCATACCCATATATAACCCCCGTCATCATCCTCAAGATCATGCTTTTGATCATCTCTTTTGATTGAAATCTCATGTGTACAAGAAAATCTTATTACAACTAAACACAAAATTGCTCCCAAATGATTTTAATTGAATTAATTTCTAAAGATGCGAATTAAATTGTGCTTCCTACTGAGTATTTTGCTACCATGTCAAGTAGTTTTTAGACGACGTGAAGCTACAATTTCGAATATATTGTGGTATTGCATAATTTTCTTTTGCATTTAATGTTTTGATTGCTTTTGCAATTTGAAATTTAACCAAAATTTGCACAGATTTTTTTTAATATTGCAAATTTTGACTTCAAAATTGTATAAAAAATCAATCTTAACCAATTTTTTTCAAATTTTGCATAAGAAGTTCTTTAGTTTTTGTCAAAATAAAAAAAAAACTTTTTATGGAATTTTTATGAAGTCAAAGTCAACAAACACTTTGTCAAAGAACAAACTTGGTAAAAGATTGAGGAATTATATTAAAAAAATTATTTTTTAATGTACCAACTACTACTGAAACGTTATTGTATAATTTACAATATTCTAAAAAAAACATTATGGAAATTAATCCTTTTTAAGAAAATCGCTTAAAAAGGTATAAAATTCCACAAAGCAAAGAAAAAAACTCTTATAACTTATTCTTGATCAATTTTGAATTAATATCTACACTACATATTTCATTTTCTAATTCATGAAGATTTAGAATTTGAAAAAGTAAATCAAAAATGAAATAAAAAAAACATTTAAGCATCTAACTAACACCTTTAATTTTTGGCTTTCGCTTAGGTCAATATGTTTTCAGAATTTCTTATGATGAATTATCTTGATACTGAAGTTGATCACGATTTTTTTAAACTTAATTTAAAATAAATCCAATAAATATTTTGAGATCTCGAAATCTTGACTTTGGAATTCGGCTTGATATTCTAAAAATGAATTTTAAACTTAAAAAACAAACTTCTCAGTCTGATTAAAAGTCTTAGCATTATGTATTCTTTCCAAATATTGCGTCATTCTTTGGTAAAATATTTCAGATTTCTTTAATTTTAATAATTTTTTTTTCTTAATTGTCTTTTCATTTTATTAATTAATTGTTGTAAACAACTAAATATTCCTTTCATAAAAAACTGTGAGAAAGTTTTTTTTTTTTTGGAAAAGGAAGCTATAAATAAAAATAAATAAAATAAGAAGACAAATAATCTCCTGGCAATATGGTGTCAAATTTCGCAATCCTCCATAACAAACATTGTAAGATTTTTTATGGCTTCTTGCGAATCGCGATGTCACACAAAAATCCCCCCAAATAATTCATACACTAATTTATTCTCACTAACCAGTGAAATGTGCTAACAAACCGCAGCTTTTTATTTTTCAGTTTTTTTTTTATCAATCTAACTGCCCACATTTATGAGAAAGTCCCGTCTGTGAGTCAGACAAATTCAAACCCCGTATAAAAAAATTTTCTGGATTTTCCCGCGCGCACGTGCTGCAAATCCCACACCCATCTGGTTAAGAGAAAAAAAAACAACAACCGGCGAGAGTAAAAACTGGAGCTCTATGGCGAATCACGTGGATTGGAAGGTAAATAAATAAAAATTACAGAGTAGAAAAAAAAGCAATGAATGGAAAAATCAAGTTCCACCCGAAAACATCAGGTTCAACTACACCGACCGGGCTGGTTTGTGGAAAAGAAGAAGTTGTTGTTTGTAGTTCCACCATGTGGATGCCCGAAGACCTGCCCCGCGCCAATGTGACTATTTGAGAAGCCGGTCAGAACTCTTCTGCCAATAATGTGAATGAAGTGTGAAAACTACAATTTTCACGTGTCAAACTAGAAAAATCAACCAGTTCTCATCATGCTTTTTCTCTCCTCCTTTCAACTTCCTCACTTACCCAGGAGACCACATTTGCCGGCATGAAGATCTCGCGCGACAATTGTACAATATAGTATGTACGTAAATGCAGTGGCCACAAGATAAACACTATAGTACAGCAAATGCACTTAGAATCACGCGCGCGCGCACAATGCAACCTCTTCTCCTTTTTCACAAAACCTATATTAGAAACTTCTTATGCCAGCAGAGTAAGCTTTCGCCATAAGTGCTGCTTTACAACTGAAGAGATTTATCGCAATTTGGTTCCCCCGTCGTGTCCCACCAATAACTATTTTTTTTCAGAGGAAATTTATTAATTCAATTCGCATCCTAACTGTTAAATCCCCTTCGGTCGTCTCTATAAAACCGTTCATATTGGGAACGATATCGCCGAGGGAATTGCAAGAGAATGTGCTGCTCGGTAGAGGCTTTACTGGGGAGTGATGCAAAAAATGTGCTCATGGGTGGAGGATTGTAGTAGTAACACACAAATCGTGCAAATTGCATTGAAAGTTATCTGAGAAATTTCCTCAAATTGTCGCCATTGAGTCTTTATGCATCGAGTCTTAAGATTTAACACAATTTAAAAAAAATATATATATGGAGGATTGGTGTAAAGCATTGTTGTAGTAGTTTCTCATTTTTCTTCCATCATAGAAGCCCAAAAGAACATCACTTTGTTGTGACTTTTAGCCCTTCGAAAAGTGACTTAATTGCGGGTTGTTTGGGTTGAGAAAAAAAAAGAAGAACCCATCGCGAGGGGAGAAAAGAAGACCAAACCGCAAGAAGTGGCAGGAGGAGAGTACCTGTCAGAAGACGGTTGGCGGGTGTTGCGGTGTATTGGTGCACGTACAATGCTATACACACCAGCAGAATGCAGAGGTTGCTGAGCGCACAAGATGACGATGGAGTGGAGGTAAAAGGTAAAAAAAAAAACAAAGAGAAAAAAAGACACACAATTAGCTTAATTTACACACGGAGACAGCCAGACCACTATTGTCCAGGAAAATGACACTTGAGAAGTGAATTCACGATCGGCAAAGAACAAATATTGGATCCCCATTGTCGCCTCTTTAACCCCGCGCAACAAGAGACTTCAATGCCCCAAAGAGTTAACCTCAAAGTTTTTAATCTCAAATAGGCGCAAAAATCAGGTATATTTACACAAATCAACTTCTACGAAGTTACAAATGGGAGATTTTTGTATGCTTTCTGCATATTTTGATGATTAAATTGCAAAATTTTGGTGATTTTTTTGCACCTCATACTTGCGGGGGGATATAAGTCAGAAAGCCATCGAGAGCATAACTCCTCACCTTCTTTCCACTTTGGTCCAAAACTCGCTCCAAAGTCGTTGACTGGTGGATTTATCATACAATTTGCGCGAAATCCACAATCACTTTCAATGAACTACAATATCACGTAAATATGTCACATTTTGATGTACACCGACACATCACAATTAGTGGGTTTGAGGGTAAATTTTGGGTGTAATTCTTATAAGATTTCAGCAGGTGTCCGTTTGAAACTACACTACCTCTCCAATATTTCTTGGCAACTGCGCATAATGGTGGGGCTCAATCTGCGACCATTGTCCAATACATACGTCTCTCTTACTACAATTTCACCACATTTGGGACGTACGATCGTGGCTGAAACACACACTTCCATCGCGATGATCGTGGAATCGACACAAATCACCGGTGATCGTACACCGCCGCATACCTGAGTCTACCTGCAACGTAGGTGAAGTGCCACCTCACTCCACGATCCAATATGGCGGCTACCCGAGTCCATGGTCTTCTCTTTCGGATGCAACACAGCAACATTACACACCACCGCACCCAGCTTCACAAGTGCGACAGAGAGAAAGCCAACACCAACCCAACGAACCCCAGAGAGATCGTTACAAGAGATCACAAACCGATCGAAGGTGCGGAGGAGACAGAGACAGAAGGTGAGAGCTGTGCGATCCAAGAATGCCAAGAGGTACACTGTAAAAGCCCATTGTAGAGATCCCTTCTTGAAAGCTTCTTAAAGATGGAAATTCACCAATGAAAAATTCCATCAAGCATTTTCACTTTCATCCACCCGCAAATAAAATCTCAACAAACATCCCCAAAGCACATGTATTGTGCACGCATGCATTGAGAAAATTAATTGTTTTCCAGAGGGGAAAATTTTGCAAAACCCCACTATATGCGAGAAACAATTTAGCAGTGTGGATGCAGGCAGAGGTATGATGAAAATAAAACGATCACCATTAACAAAACATAGCCGCAAGAAATGGAAGCGAAGGAGCCTCAAATCAGCGGGGAAACTGTGCAGTGGCGTCAATTTTTCCGCACACAAACCTCTTTTCCAACACGATCGTGCTCATGGAGATCTCATTTGTTGTTGTGTTTTAGTTAGTAGGTAAATAGTGTACCATTTAATACACGATGTGAGAATTCTAGGAATTTTCACAATGAGTGAGAAAACATTATGCGTGGAAAATCAACAAATGGTAGTTTTCCCGCCATAATGGGTCTATTAAAACGTTGGTAGGAGGAGCCAATGTAATCTAAATGTCATTTGGATTTACCAAAATGATTAAAATTATCTTTTATACAACAAGGATTTTCCCACTAATTACGTATAAAAGATGAAATGGAAACTCCAAACATAACATTTTTTTTTAAACCAAACAATCAAGATTTTAGGATCGATTTGACTTTAAAAAACAACAAAATCACGACAACGTTCATAACACGAAAAATATATTACGGAACTATTGAAATTTTTAGGTAAAGAAAGTAAGTTAGGTACTTTTAAATTTAAGATAAAAATATCGATTAAGTACAATTCTCGATTAAGTAAGTTTTCTTTAACCGCTAAATTGAAAAAACTTTACAATTAATTCAGTAGAGGATAAGTTAAGAAAATAGTCAAAATGGTCCCCAAGTTGTTTGATCCCCAAATAATTTGTACCTGAGGAAGGTGGTATAAATCTTCCAAAAATTATAATTAAAAGTGCCGAATTCTAAAAGGACAAATCCGTCAAATCCCATGTTTGATTTTGTCAAAAATGTTAAGTGCTAAAGCATTATCTAAAAATTTTTACATTTGACAGGTCTTTAGAACCTTGGCGGCCATTTATTACTTCCTTGGTTGTGATTTCTTTATTTTTCAAAAAGTACGATAAAGTTTTTTTTAATGACTCTGCTAAAACAAGAATTTCCTTCAATTTAAATAATTTAAATGAAGGAATGGTGGTTAGGTCGTTTTTTTAAATCAATTTTAGTTCGATCACACACCCTGACTTCTCACAAAAAAAATCATTTTCTCTAAATCCAGATTTACTGCATGTTCAGATTTAAAACCAAAAGTGTGTTTGTGGTATTAGATTTGATTGAATTTAAAATAAAACTAATCTCTCAGTGGGGAACCTCCGTCACTGTCTTTTGGAGGGAGATTTTTTTCTTCTTAAGATTGCCTCAAAGAGCATCATCAATTTTCTTTCTTTCCCCCATTCGCTTCCATGTTTAACTTTTAGTAATAAACGGCCAAAGAGCTGATGAGGAACACAGGGATTGAAAAAAAAAACAATCCCAAACGCATTTTAATATTTACACCGTGCCCAACGATGGACCTCGATGGACTTGTTGCGGATGTGTGAAAATCGGAAGAGTGAAGAAGAAGAGAAAAACTAACACATCTTTGAGATGCTTTTTTTGAGAAGTGATGGTTTGAGGAGAAAAAAAAGAGTTCATGACTCTTTGACACCACCATCATCATTATCGTTTATTTTAAAGAGTCGCAAGATTTAATTTAAGAGTTAGTAACTCACAAAAGCCACTGTCGGTCCATTGTGGAGCCCCGCCAGGAGTGGTGCGGACGAGGGGGGAGAAGAAGAGAGAATCGATGTCGAGAAAATATGTCCGAATATTTTATAGCTTTTTGCTTTTAAGATTATATTCTCTCCATTGCATTCGTCTTTCTTCCTCATCTTGCGCACCTCTTCTTCTCAAGCTCACACCGAATCGCCCCGCGGGATTTCGAAATAAGAAAGAAGAAAGAAAAAAAAACGAACCCAAAGACACACCAAACTGAATTTCATTTAGAACTGTCTCTCCGTTTTCTCTTTTCCACCCTTTTCCCACCATCCCATTCAACATTCTCTCCTATTCCACCCATTCTTTCAATCTATGCGATGAAGAAAAGATCAAGAGAAAAGAAAAAAAGAAGCAAAATGCTAGAAGAGCTTTTTTCACCCATCCTCTGGGACGGTTCGTCGCTTCACATCCCATTGAAGTCTTTTCATCTGTGTGTGACAATTTGAGTCACTGAAAATGGATAAAATTTGAATTTGATGTACCGCAATGGAGGAAATTGAGTTCACTTTGGAATATCAAATCAACCTGAAGAAACAATCCGAGACTTTTGACAGACATTTCCTGATCTCTCTCCACCTTTTTCCATTCTCCCATCGTGTATATATTTATATGCATCTCGCAACTCAATCGAATGATCGATCAATGAACAAATATTTTATAGCAGAACAGAATAAATTCTCAAATTGATTTAATTTCCATCCCATGATTGACACTTTTTGACTCTTGTTTTTTACTTATGGTAAATCATGGGCCAATTTTTCACTCTTCAAACGAATTAAATATCGACTCATGGTGGTAATAAAATGAAGAAGTTGCGGATATAATTTGAGAGAAGGATCTTTTGCATAGGCTGCAAAAGTTATTTTCTCACTTGTTCTATATTTTATTCATTTGAAAATCTTTGCGTGCTGCACTTCAATTAATTGCCATTTTGCCATGTTTCGCTTTTTAACCCCACACACACTCTCTTTGCCCTTTCTCCAAAGCCTTTCCTTCCCGGCCAGTACACTGACTGATTTATTTTTCTGCTAGACGAGAGATTTCTAAGATTAGCAAAAATTGCATTTAATAAAGAACTTTCGAACTTTTTATATGGGAAAATCCCTCACTCGAAGAAGCAATCGAGATACGCGTAATCAAGAAATCACGAAAAGGATTTGCCATTTTTCACTCAATTTTGATGAAAAAAGTCGACAAACATTTTTGTCGATTTCTTATTCTCTTTTAAATTTCGATTTAAAAGGTTAACTGAATGAAAACTTGGCTCCAGAATTTCTCTATGAAATAGAGATCATAACAACTATTTTTACGACCATAACTGTGACGCAACATTAAAATTACGTTTTTTTTTTAAATTATCTTTACAGTATGCGAAAAGCAACAGCAAAATATTTTTAATTATAAAAAATATTTTAAAAAAAATAAGTCAGTAATGTTTTTTTTTTAAAAATATGTTAATTATTTTAAATCTAGAGCTTCTGCCGTGATATTCTTTATCAACTCTGTCCGAGAGATGTGTTCCAACGTAAATTAGTCAAGAGAGTCATAATTTTGCATTTCTTGTACCAAGTGTCCAATTCCATCAGGAATTTTTACCTCATAATTGATTAATGCCCAAGTTTCTTGATTAATCTCCCACCTTTTGTTGCGCGTATTTTCTCCCTGTGTAAACTCTCACCGTGCGCGTGAAGAACTTTCGGATGGAAATATTTGGGTTAACTGGGCAGCCAGAGAGCCACATTAAATGCAATATGTGGGTACTTTTTTCAGCGTATGCACTTCCCCATACGGAGAATTTATGTGGAATGACGGCAAAAAAAGGAGCTGCTGCTGCAACCGATATTTGTTGCAATTTCCGCCTGCGAGAGAGCATTAAAATATTATTAGCATGATCTCAATTGTTGAGATGAAGCAATTGAAGTGTTGGGACGCTAATTGGGTTAGCATTTCTCATGTTGTGATGGTGGGCTTAAATTAAAAGTTCATCAGGAGAAAAGAAGCATGGAGAGAAAGAAATTTTCTAGTTAAACCATCATAACGACTTTATGGCCATTTCTGTGCAGTTGCAATCCATAAAATATCATTAGGAATGTTCGTTTGGCTTTTTTTCTCTCCCCGGTGGATCGTGTAGGTATAGTATATAGTAAGCAACAGTTAAATGGGTATTTTCCATAATCTCAATGGGAGGAAGTTTGAGCAAAAACACAACCAACGGATATTTAAATTTTAAACACAAGATCATGTCCTTTTTATTTTATTCAGTTGCCTGATAAAAACTCCACGCGATGATTCCTTTTCTTTCCTTCTCTTCGTGTCCTTTTTTGGGCCATTCTCACAACATTGAGTGGACATCTGGTCTGGACATTCCGTTACGCTCCTTGTGAGGTTGGTAGTTGGAAAAATTGATTTAAAACTTGTTTTATCCCTCGAAAAACGTCCACCGAAAACATCTCTCGTAAAAGAAGCTCACAAAAAGTCTCAACCGTCTTCCTTTAATTGTCAATGTCCACCATTTTCTCCGGACAACAGACATCTGAGGAATGCACATGGCAAATGGAGGAGAGAAAAAAAAATCCAGCCAGTTTGGAATCACAAACAATTTTCCCACATATATATTCCCAGCCGTGCCAGCAACTTCGTCCCCTTTACAGAGGGCTTTTCACATCATGAGCAAAGACGCAAGAAAAGGAACAAAAGGGGGATGAAACGGTCAACGACAGGGAGATAGTTCAAATGACCATTACTTTATCTTTCGTCTTCAGTGTTTTCTCACAATACCATTCAGGAGATTTTCTCTATAAAGCCGCGCGTAAAGAAAGGGGTGAATGGACACCACCGATGGGCACCCTTCGTATCTAGCCGTGAAACTGGTTAAATGGACGTTGGTCACTGAAGCACCCATCGCCTCCCTTTCCCTCAAATCCCATCCCTTGCCAAAACCGTGGGAAAGTTTTCTTTTTTTAAAGAACTGAGTGAACTCTTTTTTTTTCACTTCGTATAATGACATTGCTGAAATTTTCTTCGAGAAATACTTTCAGTGCTTTTCGAGAGACGCACAAAATTCATATAAAGAATCTCATACCAAATGGCTAATGAACCCATATTTATCTCGACAATGTACCCAAATATTCGTGAAAGGTGCTCAAAAAATTGCAAAGCACGCTAAATGATATTAATGGAGTATTTTTATTTTTCTTACAGATGATGGTAATTTATCCAAGAAATTTCTTTATGAAAAGAAGAAATATTATTTTAAGAATTGAATAATCAACTATTAAGAAAATTTAAGAAACTTTCGTTCGATTTGTTATTTGAAAGATATCTTCTGAAATATTGTACATAGAAGAACCTGGGCTAAGTGAGTCCATTGCAATAATTTATTTCTTTAAAAAATTATTTAGAAAATACCGCGGAAAATCGAGAAAATATGAACTGATAAATGTCTAAAATTTAATTTAAAAATTATTAGTTTTTTTTTTAAATTCATTTTCTCGTTAAATCAAACTTATTTAAAAAATATTAAATGCATCAAACCTTTTTTGCAAACATTGAGACGTATACATACAACCTCTTATAGCTTATGAAGACCTCTTTCTTGCTCTTCTATTCCAATATAACTAATAAATATATCTTTGCATTTTAAGCCTTGTGTGTACTCAATTTTAGCATCTAATCCGGGGTTAATCTGCGTGGATGGTGATCGAGTTAGTTGATTGGCAATATGTTGAAAAAGTGCCATGAGAAGTATTGAAATTCCACAAACGCCTCCTGATTCAGTCCATGCGAGAGGTCTTCTTGATATGAATATTCAATTGCAAATGGTAATTAAAACGTAAATTATTCGCAATGGCAGCAAATGGTTAGAAATAATAAAATTAATGATTTATCTCCAGAAACCCGATGAGATTGCAAATCGGGGATGCTCCTCTCTTTATATGCTGTGAGATGTGCAAGTGAGATGGGGTTTGTTGTGGAGAGAGAAAGAGATAATGTTATTCGTGTCATCACGACAATAATAATAAATTAATGTGAACTCTCTTTGGATTGCTATATATACGCGATCTCTCTCGCGGAGAGTATGCTACACAAATGAATCCTCGATTGCAAGTGAATGGATTTCTGTTGCCACACAATTTTTATTGATAAAACTCGGGGGGTTATTTGCATGGAGTGAAGCAGTATTGTAATTTATCAATATAAATGTTGTTATTTTTAAAAAAATTAACGAAATTCGACAAACATTGAAGATGAAAATTAATTAATGTTTTTCAAAGAGAAAAATTAAGAAAAGAGAATTTTTCGTGCGATTTTATCTTCATTTTAGAGATCAAATGGGTGGATTTTCAGTTTAAATAAAAAGCGTTTTTCAAATTTTAATTTATTGTCTTACGGAATTTTATTCACCTTTGGTATGACCTGAATATGACCTTACCTTATTGATATCTTCTTTGCTACTTTAAGAAATTAGGGAAGTGAAACTCATGCATTGATGAATTTAACGTGATTTTTTTTTAATTTTCTGCCTATTTCAAGATTTAATTTTATCACGGTGATCTGTGAAATTTTTATTGGTTTAAGAAATAAGAACAATTATTAATTTCGCTTCTTTCAATTCTTAATTTTTTTCTAAAATCGCTCTAGAAGTTTTTAAAGAATTTTCATCTCTATTGACCATTATAATGCTTTCTTAAAATGAGCTTTTGGTGTGTGTGTGTGTATTGAACACATCAAATATCATTTCGTTTTCCCTGGTAACTTCTTAAATATGTTGGGATTTTCAAAAAATAATTAAATTAGGAAAATTATAGTGATTCATGTTTTAGTCAACGTTTAGCCCAATGAGCACAAAAGGGGTAATTAATAAAAATTTCAATGAAAATAAAAAAAAAAACTTATCAAAATCATGCGAGCATTTTGCAAAGTCTAATCGCGCGATCTTTAAAATCTTCTCTCGATCTCTCTGGAGACGGAGTATAAAGTAAAATGCAATTTTGCGAAAATCTCTCGCAATTTGATGCTTGCTCTTTAACTCCCTCTCTCCCGTGGGCGCTCATCTATGTATATGACGTCTCTCATTGGAACCTCCTCAGCATGTGCAACACTAATTGCATTTTGTATTAAATCCATCTCCCCGTCTCATTCTCCCGGTACTTGGCGTGTTTTGTGTCCCTCTAGTGTCTCTCCGGTGCAATTAGTAATTGATTGATAGCATTCAATTACATTTTCACAGCTTTCCATTGGACTGATTTTCAGCCAATCGCACACACATGGTTGAGCCTTGAGATATTGATGACGCGCCTCCTTTTGTGCACACATTTGTGCAATAAATAAAGGAAAAATTATTTTATTTATTTATTGGCAAACGTCTCACAATTTAATATTAATGCTCAACTCACTGCCATCGCACTCCCGACATGTCCATCTTTTGCCATTGGGGAGTTTGCACTGTACCTATATGCTCCACCGAAGGAGCATCGCATTGGGAATTCACATCACACTCTCTCTCACTCCCCAAGATGCAGCCCCCCCATCATAAGCGATGGTTTGCGCGCATTTTGAGATGAGCTGTGTGGTGTGCAAAAGAAACCCAACCAAGAGTGAGTGAAAAATTTTCATTTCAATTAATTCACACACAAGGCACCACACTGACTCTTCAATTAATCATTTTCTTCATGTTCGATGAAATCGCCAATGCGCCGGACAATTGGAAATTGCACAAATATTCAGCATATTTTTCGCATATATGTGCATTTGCAATGAGCGCTCTTATTGAGCAATTTTGCAAAACGCATATGTCGAAATGATGCACATTTCAATTTTCTCGTTATCATCGTGATAAATGGCTAATGGACATTTAAATGTTTCATTGTCTCTTGCAACACTCGCGGAAAGACAAACACCATTTTCTTTGACTGAATTTCACCTCCAATGGCCACAAGAAAAATATATATAGGTAAGCATCTAGCACATGGAGACAATCTATATTGCGAAAAGCGCCATAGAGATTGAGAGGAGAGTTGCAAAATTTCAAGATTAGAGATTTACGATGAATTTTTTGATTGAATTTCTTTTATTAAGTTAATGCAGCCAAAGAAGGTTATTGGGTGCCCAAATATGGCAAAAGTTTAGGTTATTTTTATTTTTATCTTTCGTTCCTCAAATTTTTATGACCACAATTATAAATTTTTATGACCACAGAGGACATTCCCAAGGATTAACAGGATCAATGCGGACAAAAAACCGTAAATTTTTAAGTTGGGATTTATTGCTAAAAATGTCTTATTTGAGCTCAAAGGAACCCACAAAAATTATTTTTAGTTTAATCAGTTCGCTAAGATAGATCGCGGACCTGATGGGTTAAAAAATGGATTACTCCAGATTGAAAAAAAAATTTTTTAAACAATTTTCTATCATTAAAAAAGAAACATCAAACGTAAGAAAGGAAACGTAGAAAAGATTTATTAAAAATTACAAAAGAAATATCAAACGTTAGAAAAAATCGTTATAACAAATGCTTAACGTTACAAAAAAAGACTGTCAAATATCAGAAGAGAAAATATTCTCTTTATTTAAAACAAAACGTCAAACGTATAATAAAAAACGTCAAACGTTTCTGAAGAAACATGTCAAACAACCACACAAATTGTTCTAAATTGCTAATTTCAATGCAAATGGCAAAATTCGTTAGCTTGTTTTAATGATCTCATATTAATTTTCACGAATTTCAACCCCCAATTTTTTATTTTAACTCCTTAAAAACCCGGCTACGTCTCTGATCTATTATTTGATAATTTCGATAATTTCTCAGCTTCACTGAGTTGTTTTTATTTTAATTACAATTAAATAGATGCGCCTGATATTATAAATTTATAGATTAAATTGGATAGGTAAATTCACATAATGATAAACCTATAAAATTTTATCTGTAAATCAATGGCATTGTTCTACCCTTACAACTCTGTAAATGGGGGGAAAAATAAACAACTTCTGATTCTCCCCATTGAATCTCTATATCGAAAGTTAAGATCTAAATCGCGCACTAACGGAATAACAGCGAATTGTAATAGTCGCACGGCAAGAAAGGAGATTGAGAGGGCAGGAAGCACATCAATTGACCATCATAATGTGCACATAGTGAGGAATTTTATTGCCGCAGGAATCTCAATTTTCCACCGCTATCTTCACAATGGAAATTTAATTAACAAATGACTGGAAATTGCGTTTACGCAAAAAAGGGGCCACAAGAAATTCCTTTTTTTTTTGTAAGTCAATGCGATAAAAAAGAGACTCCATCACATATTTCTCACAGGAGAAATTCAAAATGACAGTAAAAGATGTGAAACAACACCTCAAGGGAAGGTAAAATGCTGCCCAGGATGGTATATTATGTATATCGAAATTAGCGGCGAGAAAAACGAAGACAATAATGATAATCTTTCACGTCATATTTCAATTTTTGCCACTGTACAAACGAGGAAATAAATTAAAAAGGGGGGAAGACAAATAAATATGAGAAGTTTCGAAGGTATTTAATGAGAATTTCGTGTAATTGGGAGGTTTAAAAAAAAAGTCGACAAGAAAATGCATTCGCAACTTGTTATTGCAACACAGGACGCCCCAAAAACTTCTCATTCAAAACATATACACCCCATATCCATCTGCTGGAGGAATTTTTGCAATAATTTACAATGGATGCAACTTGAGGTGAATCTTTTATTGGGTTCTGTTTTAATTTTAAACTTTTTTTTTAAACTTTTTTCCCACTCGATGAGGTGCTTAAAAGAGGCAAAAGGAGGAGAATAAATACACCAATTCAATGCATTTAAAACAATGAAAAATTGATTCAATCATCTCCAGTGAGTGCGTGCAATGCAACCAGAAGTTTCTCCTATATACCTACCAGTAAAATATCAAGCTGCCTGGCATATTCTACTGCAGCCTTTGGTATTTTGCACGAAGGAATTTGCCAGTTTTTCTTCCCTTTTGCCCTTTCTCGCGGGACAAATGACCATCGCGGAGTTGAGTGACGGGCGCGGAGATGATGATGAGGTAAAATATTTTTGTCAAATGAAAAATCAACAACTCCTCCGTGTGTTTTAATGTTATACAATAATAAAACTCTCTTTAGTGCCCCCTTTTTTTTGCTCCACCCATCGCCATCGATGATGATGGGGCTTGCGATGCAATTTATAAATGCATGAATGCATCGCCGTTCTCGGTGCGCGCAGATTCCTCCATGGCATAATGTCGTTGTGTTGTTCTTGTCACTGGGTGTACTGATGAGCAAAGAAAACCCAATAATAAGACATTTCCAATTAATGATCTGTAATGTTAATTTTTTTTCACCGTCGTCATCGCATCTCCTTCTTTTCCTCATTCTCTCATTCACTCTCTCTCATTCACTATGCCTCAGAATTGTTAGCAACATAGATTAAAGATGGGGATGATGAAGATTTTTTTTTGTTCTTGCGATTGTTTTATTCATTTTATTCTAAAGATCACCTGAAAAAAACAGGGAAAGAGTTCTCAATTTATGCAACGACAAATGTGTTATTTGTTATTCCCAATTCTCAAAGGTTTTTTTTTAATGCATATTGCATGTTCAGAAAACTTATGAAATAAAATAATATTTGAATTTGGCGCGTGCTCGTAGTGGTGAATTCGAGTGGTGAAAATAGAAAATGTGGGAAAAATGAATGATTTGGCGGCAAAAAAGACAAATCGGATTTGGAAGGCAAGGTGTACGGATGCAAACGTGGTTATTCCGTAATAAAGTGTCATTTATCGCGGAAAGTTTAGAAAATTTCGCGAACAATGCATTTTGTAAGTGATAAAACACAAAAGTGACGTCAATGTTTGCTTTTTTTTAAATAAATATTTACCGTCATTTCTCAGGTAATCTGATTGAGAAATTATAATTTTTAATAATTCATTATTATTATTTATTCATTATTTATTTATTATTATCTATTTATTGTTCTGAATGAAGAATTTTCCAATATGGAAACAAATAAAAACCTTTTCATGGCTTTTTTACAACCTATTTTCCTTTATTTTTATCCTTATCCAAATCTTGAATTGTTTTCATCCCTCGGTTACCAACTCAGTTGCAGATTCACATTTAACTCACATTTCAATCAACCTTATGGTCATCAATGCGTCGTCATCGTCGTCCATCCACCTTAAAGTTTCACGTCTCGTGCTCGCTCTCTCTTTGGACAACGAGACGCGCTTCTGGGAAAAATACAATTAACCGTATTTTGCCTTTTTTCCCATCTCCTCCCCGTATATATCTTTGTGGTGCACCCCTTTAGATGGAGCGACATTGAGTCGACAATTATAAAAATCACCGTGTTTGGATTTACACATGTTTCAATATTATAACATTTTTTAGGTACGATCCCCGCGCATTTTTACCCAGCAAAATGCGCATTAAATTGCAAAATGAATTTACTATACGGGAAGAATTCCCATGATAGGCATAACAATTAACATTTTGTGTGTATAAGCCATTGGGAAAAATGTTGCACGATTTTGTGATAAAATGGATAAAATTCGAAAGAACTCCATAAGAGCAAACTATTGTATGTTATATTTATGTAGTAACTGTTTAGTGATCTTAATTCGCTTTTCTTATATACATAACATAATATGGCAAGACAGAAGGTATAAAAATATTTTTTCCTATTCTATTCTAATGATAATTTGATTTTTGGATTTACACTTTTTTTTTCTTTTAAAAAAGCTTCCGAAATAAGCGAGAGACGATGAGAAAAAATCGGGACGTAAAATACGTTAATAGCCTTTGAGATACTGTAATCGCGGTAGCAATAAATCAAGCCTTTTTCTTTGGAACTTTATCAAATGGCCAAGTTTAGTTGGGGAAGCCCAATAAATTAGCTCTATTAATGAGGATTTCTTTCAAAGCACTTCAAAGAGACGAACAAAAAGTCTCTGAGCTTTGGGAAATCTCAGTATAAATGGAGATAAGATTAAAGAAGAACCCATTGTGAGTCAAAGAGACAACTTTTTGACACCATTTCTATTCAGCAAAAAAAGAAGTATATTCAAAATTGCCAAAAAAAACTTCCTAAATGGAGAATAGTTGAGTAAAAATATTTTGCAACTACTATACAATTTCTGCAAAATGTTCTCATTCTTCCTCACCTCATTTCAGGGGAATAATAATAAAAAAGAAAATTGAAGAATTTTCACATAGAAAAGAATTTCATGGAAATGGTACAAAGCTACGAAAAAAATCAAGGGGCTGATATCTGGTGAATATAATGTGCTGATATTCGGGTAAAGAATAAAGGTAAATATCTCTAAATTATAATAAAATACTAAGAATATCTAAATTGGTATACTTTTATTTGGTTTAGTCAATTTAGGTAAAATATTATTTTGTAAAGAATACTTTATAATGTATTCAAATTTTGAAAGTTTGTCACAATTGGATCGTCGAAAAAAAAATGATTTTATAGTAAAATTTAGTATAATCATTTTAGGAATCCGATTTGAATTATTTTTTTTAAAGAATTTTTAGGATTTACTTTACTTTTTTTTAAGAGCAGTCAAGAGATTGTTTAAGTTACTTAAAATTCTTTTGCGATTATTTTATAGAAAACATTAAAAAGCTTGTTAAAAAAAAACTTAATAGATTTTATAAAATTAAAAAAAAAATGCATTTCTTTTATAAGTTTAAGAAGAGCAATAATACTTTTTTCGACTTTTTTATAATAAACCTAATTTAAATATATTTTTTTAGTAATGCCCTTTACTTTTGCGTTGTTTGAAAATACCCAATGATTTAATAAGATCTTGATATAAAAATCGTTTGAAACTCATTTCATTTTTAAAAATATCCAAAAAAAATATTACATTTTTCCATATTAATTTTCAAAGAATTTTTTTTTCAAGTGTCCCTTTTTCTTCAGATAAAGCCCCCCTAAAAAAGAAACCATCAACACCGTGTCAATTGCAGTGATCTCAACATCTGAATAACCTTTCGAAACATGGAGAATTCTACGAAAAATTCTCTTATAGCACACACAGCTCGTAATCTCTGCCCCATTCCATGTTTGTCCATCAACAATAGTGCGCGATATAAAACAAACGAGGAATTAAATTGTGAACAAAATGGACAATGCTACAAAACAAATTGTTTCATTTTTACGACTTTGCCACAGTTGAACAAGAAGTATGTTTTAGCGCGTATACCAAAAAAAAACACCAAGGAAGAGTGGAGGAAAAAAAAGCCAAAATGATGGGAAATAAAAAGTCAGGTGACATTATTCATGGCGAGATTGTTGAGAGGAAATAAAAAGAATTTCATGAGACAGAGATATCGAGGGGAGGCACATAAATCCATTCTGATGCAATTTTATGTTGCTATACATCCCGATAGAAATGTTTCGCACAAATCCGCAAGACGTGATTTCGTTGGATTCGCAACAGCAAATCCACACTGGGGTTGTATATACATATATGTACGTACAATTTAATGACATTTATTTTTCACCTCGATCTTCTTTCAAGGTAACGAGAGGCACACGCAATAAGGAAATCATTTTAAAATTGTCCCAGGGAGCACACATAAAGAGGCAGCAGTGCAATAATAAAGTGATTTTAGACATCTTGATTTTTTTTTCGTTTTATTTTACAACAATTAAAAAGTTAATAAGATGAAGAATATTCGCAAACAACAAGTACCGGGTGGACAAGAATTTGCGAATTTTAATTAATTTGTATTTTTTCTTTTCTTGCTCCGTTATGCTTATTGCACATATGGTCCTATTCTGCGACGAAGAAATCGTTGAAAGGAGGCTATTCAGCTGGATATGGGAATTGTTGTGGGTCGAGAAAACAATTTTCACCCATATGATCTCGAGTAAGGAATCACCAAACAATCTCTTTTTTCCAATGCGAAAACGTGCTTAACTTTGGAAAATCATCTCATAGCGAGTTTTCCCAGCGGATTTTTCCTGCAAGTGTTATACCAAATAAAAGATAATTAAAAATGCTACAAAGTCATATAATTAAAAATTGGTTACGTGAAATATTGGAGAAATGGGAAGCAAAAGAAAAATTCAATGCTGGAAAATCTCGCGAGTTTTCCACTGTAGGAAAATGGTTTAAATATATATTGTAAGGCCATAAAATACCTTTCATATGGCACAGAAAGGAATTTTCTATAATAACTAGAAGTTAAGAAAAAAATCAAAGAAGTTTGCACCCGATTTCACATAAATTACCCAGCGCTTTTCCGGGAAATTACCACGCGTTTCTTGAGTATTTGACAATGCCCTACGATAATTTAAAAACAAAATTTGGTTACATCTTTGGGGGCTAATTTATACTTCTGTGAATACCCTTCTTTGCAAAATATCTGATCAAGGCTACTTAACATTCATCTTCTTTACCCATAAAGCCGAATTAGACATCCGTGGGATGATGCTTTCTGGGCAAAACTAATGTCATGCATAAAAAACTTAGGTCATGCAAAAAAATGTCATGCATAAAAACCTTAGGTCATGCATCGAAAACTAAATGTCATGCATACTAAAACCAATATCATGCATTAAATTTTCAATCCCAAACTTAACTTTTAAGTATTTTAATAATTCCCCCCAAAATTTCGTTCTGGCTACGCCCTTGAATATATTAAAATCTTAGCAATTTTTTTTAGCTGTGATTCTTTTTTAAATAACATATTTCATCTCAGACAAAGATGGAACTTTAAAGCTCTCGCCAATTAAGGAATGTCAATAACAAAATTAAGCTTGAATTTCTCATTGTAAAATTGCATAAGACTTAGAAATTAAGGACGAAGGATAATTGAAGATAAGTGAACGTGATAAACTGAAACTTTTACGATAATTGAGTAAATCTTTATCTCATGCTCTACTTTAAGACTTAAATAGGGCACTACCTCCTCTATTTATGTACCTACCATTTATTGACCTCCTGCTATTTTTCACCATCATTTGCATCTGGAAAAGTTTTGGTTGCATTTAATTAAAATTAAAAAAAAAAACATTGCCAAATAAATATGAGAACTCGTAGAAGTAAGAAAATAAATATTTCTTCATGAAACGATTTTTATTCTCAATCAACATAAAATTTCTTCTCGCCTGGGATTTTTTGCACAAATACTTCGATATAATTGTACGATAATACATCGCACACAGAAAGAGATTCATTTTGAAATATAGGTACAATATTATGGAAATACACAGAAATATCAAAAGGAAATGTAGGGTTTTTTTTCTTTGAAACTTTATACATTTAATTTTTTTACACATTTCATTTAATTTGTATTTCGTTATTTTCACTTCATTTTATTTATTTTTTACTATGGATAAACGCTAAATTTTATTTTGTTCCATATTCGGGATTCTTTTACGGACTATATTTATTTTTTTGTAGGTAATTTTATTGTGAAAATCTTTTTGTTTTTTAATGGAGGAGAGGATTATAAAATGCATGTTCTCGTGTGAATTGAAAAACAAAAAAAAATACCAACGATGGAAAAGATTAACGAGAAAGGAAGACGTGACGGATAAATGGTTTGTTATTTTGCCTCGGCTACACATCAAAATGTTCCACAAATTGATCTTTTTTCGTGTTCTTCGTGTGGAACACGCAGAGAAAATAAAAGTTTCTGTCATGAAATACAATACCTAACCCAGAGCAAATGTACTTTCGCTCAAAAAACACGAAATGTCCTTTTAAAAACCACAGAATTGATGTATGAGAAACATTAACGATATAACCCTTTTTTTGAACAATGATCATCCCCTTAAATACTTAACATGAATTTAATTTTTTTCAATTGTTTCTAGAAATTCAAGGAGGGAAAGAATATTTATTTATCTATAACCTATAGCATCTGTAAGATTTAACTTTTCTTTTCATTTTAAAGTTTTTCATTTAGCTTTCTTTTTTTTCACCACAAAAATTTCATGGTGAGATTGTGATATGTTTTCTGATATGTTTAGGGATTTTTTTTTAAATCATCCACTTTTCTGGTAGAAAATGATAAATTAGAAAATGTCAAAATTTCAAGGAAATTCTCTAGATAAAATTTACTTAAAAATAATATACTTAAATGAATTAAAAGAATTTAAAAAAAAGTTTATTCTTTATTATTCTGGACTATTGTACGATCCAAGGCATTAATAAAGAAACAAAATATGGCGATATTTTGGTAATTTCACCATCCATAACATCACATTAAATCGCTTAAGATCGCACGTAATAACTAATTTGTCAAAGTTTAAAAAAAAGGTCCGTTTAAAATAAGGATCATAAAATTCCTAAAAGAAAACCAATATGGATAAGATAGGTTCAATTCATAGTTTATCTTCTTTGGTTCAAATAAAACAGATAGAATTTCTTTATAAACTATTGTCACGGCGTGACATTTAAATCGCCCCTTTTGTATACATAAACACGCTTAAAGGCTCCAACAGATGGACGAGAAATTTCTCGTGCGGTGCGGTGCGGCGAGGAATTCGTGGCCCTTCGTCGCTTCGGATTGGCCGAAAAACGTTCTCGCACGGTGCGGTGAGAGTGTGTGAGCCATCTCTCGCTTCTGATTGGCCGAAAACCTCGCCGCACCGCACCGCACGAGGAATTTCTCGTCCATCTGTTGGAGCCTTAAAAACATTTCATTTTACTTTTAATTTTTGGTGGCATAATTTTGCAATTAAATAAATTATAAATCGCGAAAAAACGGAAATAATCGGGCGAAAAACATCAAAGTGCTTAATTTGGGACGCCCTCGAGTGAGGACATTTCGAGGACATCCTAACATTTCACCGCGCGCCACTCACACACACACACACACACACACACACACACACTCACGCTAGAGGGCGCGCACACGAGAAGGCGCATGCGCGACATCCTTTGTCCTCTCAGTTAAGCTCCAGCCGTCAAACAGAGAGGACGCATAAAGTGCAATGGAGAGAAAGATGCAACACGAGCGCCCCCATGGGGCATATAAGGGAAGAGACCGTGAAGAATTTCATCATTCAGCCGTGGAAGATCCACGAGGCCACTTCGGGATAGAAGTTGCTGACCAATCTAAAGGATTTCGCAGAGAAGATCATTCAGCCGTGGAAGATCCACGAGGCCACTTCATCGAAGTCGCTAACCCCTCCAGAGGAATTAATCGTGAAAATTATTTCTACGTGGAAAATCCACGAGGCTATTTCGGGAAAGAAATAGCTCACCCAGCAAAAGGATTTAATCGTGAAAATTATTCAACCGTGGGAAATCCACGAGGCTTCCATGACGAAGTAGCTTACCCTTTTGAAGGATTTGTGAGTGAAAATTATAGTGCAGAAACATCCGGTAACGACGCCCGAGGCCAATCTCGCCGAGATTTTGCTAATAATCGTGGACAAATTGATTGGGAGAGAGCGTATCGTGAATTAGAACGACGGGCAGAATTTGATGCCCTTCAACGCGAGAAAGAGTTTCTGGAATTTCATAGCAGAAATCGAGGAGGGCATTTCCGCAGCCCTCCTCGCAGGGAAATAAACGCGAGAGATCCAGAAGTGCAAGTAGAAAATTCCATCAACGTGAAGCCCGAAGGGCACGAGTTGAATTGCATCAGCAATACACCGCGCAGCATTTGGGAGAGGCTGAGCCCCCAAATCCAAAACCGCCAAACTCGGGAGAATTTGAGAATTACCGTGACACAAACTTCCACCAGTCGCACCGTGCGATTGGTGAGACCCCCATTTCGCGAGAAACCATAAAGTGCGCGGTAAACGCTGTCGCCGAAGACAGCCAATTTCTTCACGGACCTCGTGAAAGTCCTTTAGATTACGAAGGAGAATCTCTTGAGAAGAATCAGGCTGAAACATCCGCTGGTGTTTCCAGTCGCCAAGATCCGCCGCGTGTGATTAAGAAAACTTCCACCAAAGGAACCACAACAAGTGCAAATTCAAAGATCTCCTCAAACAAGGAAAACATTCCTCCAAATCCAAATTCCGTGAAAGTGCCTCCGGAACACGCAGCACTCAATCGTGAACGTGTGCTGCCCAGTGAAAAGTTACGAAAGATTGCAGGCTCCAACAGCCCACAGAAAGTGCCCAGATTCCCACCGGGAGATCCCACCATTCGAAAGCCCACGCATCCCAACATCCGGGACACGTGCAAGAAGCCTTCCCCAGTGGAATCAACAAAGGACGTGGTGAAACCCACGCCAGATATCGCGGAAGGGTGCGCCCCAGTCGGTGGCCCCAAAATTCGGCAAGCTCATACACCACTACAGATTTTAGCAGAAGAGCTTTCAGCCTCCGACAGTGAGAGTGAGGCATCCTCTGAGGACATTGACGTGAGTGACGCAGGAACCCAGTGTTTTCTTCCGTGGGGATTCACGCTAGAGCAGATCGATCAATTTCTGTCAGAATTACCACGGGAGCACGCGCTCATTTACAAATATCAGCTGGAGGTTCTTTTCTTTGCGATAGCCAGCAAGGCACACCCATATCAGCCACCAAACCCGTATTCCGCGGTAAAGCTTCCAAAAGCTCGTGCGCCACCAAAGCCGAAGGTGCCGCCAAAACCGTCATCCGACGCAACCCCAGAAGTTCAACAGAAGACGCCCCCGAAGAAACCAACAGCCAAACCGCCCGCGAAGATCACCGCGAAGACCACCGCCAAGGATTAACGCATCTCGCGAAGCCACTACATTTTTACGCATTAAACTTTGAAGTACAAAATAACCATTAAAAAGTGAATTACGACTTGATTTAAACGTTGAATTAAGCTAAAGCAAATGAAATAAAAATAAAGTTTGAAATCATTGGATTAAATAAATAAAAGTTCATTCTTTAAAACTAAAAATCTTCAAAGTCTTTTCTTGGGAAGGGAGAATTTTCTATTTTGTGAGAAAATGTCTGAGGAGTCGTTCACCACAGTAGCGGGCGCACCAGAGCCTTCCACGGCCAAAAACAGCGCCGTAACACTATTAAACTATAAATTTCTCTATAAAACAATTTAAAAAAAAAACATAAATAATTTCCATGAATTTTCACAAAATTCTCCATCATTTTCCACCAGAGTTAAACCATTCTTTGCTCTTTAAGCCAAAACCAAAGTTTTTTTTTGCCTAATAAATTTTTCTTACCTACATTGTGATATGTATGTGATTTCATTTTAATCTACCAAGTATTTCTTTTTCTTATAATTTTCCTTTAACTAACCTTTTCTTGTCTTTAAATATTAAATTCTCTCAAAATCGCTAAAAAATCACATTTACGATGAATCAGAGCTTACATTTTTAAATATATCATTAAAATCTGATATGTTTTAATTTGATATGTTTTTGATATGCTTAGCATTATTTTTTTTTAAGTTATGTAGTTTATGTTTTTTTTTTTTATTAAAATCACCTCACTCGACTTTTTTTTTCACTTCAGCTACGATTAAAAATGAAAATGATTTACTGAATTTCTATTTTTTTCCTTTAGCGTATTAGAAAAAAATTATATTGCTTTCAATTTTTTCTCGTGATTATTTTTTATAAATTTTTAGTTGAGGCAAGAATTAAAAAATATTTGCATTTCGTTTTTTTTTTGTTTCGGTTTCTCAGCTATCGGCTTCCTACACTTTCTTCTTTTTATCTACCTTCCTTTTACATTTATTTATTTATTTATTTTCCTATTGGATTTGATATGTATTTGTTTTAAATATGTTTTTGTTTTTTTTTAAGTAAATACTGCACCACAAACTCATTGTAAAAAACGGGATTCTCTTTTTTGTTACTACAATTTCTTAAACCTATGATATGTATTTTGTTTTGAGAACTTTTTGCCATCAATATTCAATAATATATTCTTTTTGGTTGGGTTAATTATTTCGTTCTTTTTTTTTCTATAGAAAACTTAAAATATCCGTTCCCTGTTTTTGTTTATATCTTTTCTTACTCTTTTTTTTTTGGTTCTCTATAAGCACATTAGCTGGCCTATCTTGTCACAACTCACTATACATAATGATAGAGTGGAATGGAGGAAATAAGTCTGGAAGGATCCTAGTGCGTTTTCGTGTAACGTAAGGTACACAAAAAATTGTTTTGATAAAAATTATCAAAAATTATAAATTTATCACTACATTTTTATGTTTTCTAAATTTTCTTGTTTTTTTCTTTTATTTATTTGATTGAGAGAGCCATATGAAACGTTCCTAATTTGAGAAGCACTGAAAATACTTTTTTTTTAAAATTCATTATTCATCCTTTTTTTATATAAACTACCTTCTAGCATTTCTATTTTTTCTACTGCTTTTTTTGTTTGTGAGAAATAAAATTCTCAACATTTTATTTTACTTTTATGATAGAAAACAAAATGGATTTCATTTTATTCACAAACTACGTGGAGGAATGTTTGATTGCATTCGATAAACCTCATTGGGCAGATTTTATTTTTTTTTTAATCTACCCAAAGTGATGGATTAAATTGTAGAGATAGACTAAAAATTATTCAAAAAATATATATCATCTCTTTTCTAATCTTCCTTCAATTAGCTACATTTTTTTCTCTATTTTCATTTATCTTTTCTGTAAATTTTCTTCTTTTTTTTATTCTTCTCTAATGCATTTATTGTTTTTTCTTTTTATTTTAGAGAGTGTTTCATTTTTTTTTCAAATCAAATAAAAACTGATTCACATGGCCTCTTCTTTGCGCTCTCTCCATACGCATGGTCTTTTCTAGTGATCGTGATTTTTCTTTTTTTTAATATTTGTTTTCTTTTAAATTAAATTCTATATATCGCTGAAACCATACTATACAAAAAATTTTATCTATTTATGGCATTTAAAAAGGAAGAAAACTGATTTGAGTTCTGTTGGCCCTGAAGTATTGCATTACATCTACTCTTCAGGCCACCCCAAGTCTTCACCAATCAACTCGTAGAACTTTTGATTGTGATCCGCAAAGAAACGCCGCAATTTGCTTATAACAGCCGGATCCACGTGCGGATGCTTTCGGCCCTTTGTCTCCCTTAAGCACTTATCGCCGGTTTCATTGCGCAAACAGAAGAACCCCTTGGTGGCGTTAAAGTAGAAATTGTTACTCTTTATCCGATGCTGAATGCCAAGGAAGGTCTCGATCCGTGTCAACTGCGACAGTGGATCGTCAATCAATTGATCACCATTCACAATCAGCATCTGCTCACGCGGAAATACCTCCAGCCATCGGTGCATGTGCAAATGGTACATGGATATGGCCAATGGGCGATACGATTCATTGACGGATCCATTGGGGAAAAGAGCCAGTTCCTCGAAATTTCTGTTGGATACACCATGAAAAGGCAATAAAAAGAATTTTAAAATGAATTTTTCATTATGAACAAAAACAGAAGAAGTACATTCACGAAAGACAAAAAATAAAAAACTGCATGATTTTGAGGAATGTTGTGGTTGAGCAGGGTTTGAAGACAATTCATGCAAACTTTGTACATTATATTGATGTCGTCATAATTTAGACACAAACACGCTACACCACATAATATGGCTGTGAATCAATCAACGACTGAGATAACCCCTTTTCCGTGGCTTTAAAACGTTTAAAATGGTTAGAGAAATTGCGAGAAATGGCTGATTCCTTTAGACAATGTCGCCTGATGAGTTTATTCAATTTCTCCTAGAATGCGGCTAAAATTAAAACTTGAATAAATTCTATTAAACAGAACATTAACTTCTCGTAGCAGAAGCGTATAGCCAGAAATTTATTCTATGGCGTGTTCAGAATAATTAATCATTATTTCTTTATTTTTTTTTATTTAAAGAACACTGAAAATTAAAAAAAAAAAAAAAGGAAAAAAGGAAGAAAGGGATTTTGGAATAAAGATTTATGAAGATTGAGGTTTCATTTTCATTTGAATTAACAACTTTTGATAATTCTTTTACGCAAATTCTAACGTTTGATTTTTGTTTTTAACGTATGACGTTTCTTCTAACTTTTGACGTTTTATTTCTAACGTTTTCTGTTTCTTTCTTTTGATTGACGTGTCTTTCCTAATATTTGACTTCCGTTTCTAACGCTTGACGTTTCTATTTTAATATTTGTCGTTATGTTTTATAATGTTTAGCGATGATTATTTCTTAGCTCATTACCCAATGTTTGACATTTTTTTATCAACATTTGAAACCCTCATTTTCAAAAAAAAAATTTATATAAATTTTACGTAAAAAATGTATTTGTTTTACCCCTTTGGGTACTACTGGACGCCTTAAAGAGTGCAACTTGAGAACCAGTAAATTCTGATAATTTTTTCTTAAAGAATCAATGGTGAGTTTAGACGCCTAAATGCCGATTCCTACTATGCCACTGTGTCGGGACTCTTAACACAGTTTTTAGCTTCAATAAAATATCCAAAAATATCCATTTTGATTATTATTTTTAACTATAATGGACATACATAATGCACCTCTGTCACTGAATGATGGAAAATTGATTGAATTTTGACAATAAAAGCTTTTTTCTGTTTTTAATTACATTTTATTACGAAATTTTCCATTCATTTTTTTGGCTTTTGCTACTTTTATAATTTGAAATTAAAATTCGTTTAATATTATTTTAAACTGGGTGGCTTTGTCAAATGTACAAGACAAAGGTATTCATTAAAATTTCCATTACAAATCCCAATAGAATACACCCTCCCCAACCCCCCTCCAGATCCCTTTTATTTCTTCTTAAGCAAATTAAGCCTTGTCTGCGATACTGGGTAGATCTTTCACAAGAAATTGTTCCCAATTAGTGAGACAATCCCCCTAAGATTTGAATAATTAAGTGCGAATTTCGAAGGAAATTGAGGATATTTTTAGTTGTTAAAAGGAGAAAAAATATACATATACCCCCAAAAATGCTCTACATATGGGGTGAATTTACTATAAATTATTCACCAAAAAATACAGAAACCGAACAACAAAAGAAAATTACATAGTGCCAGGAAACAAAAAAAATCCGTGTACAATAGCTGAAGAAAAAAGCTCTGATTTCATATAGCTAAACGGATTATTTCCGACATTGAATGTGAAATAGTCCCACAAAACTATGGAAATAGAACTAAAAGCAAGCCGAAATAATTAATCACAGAACGCATCAACGACAGAATTCTAATTAAATCATTTACGATGATTGAAGAGTGTCAGGAGGATGAAGAAGTTGAGTTGGACATTCGACACTCTTGTCCATTGAAATTCCCCCACCAGCTCCCTTGGGAGGATTTTCTCCAAAGGTATCCAAATGTGGTTTTATTGATTTGTGGACAGAACTGCATTGATTATGTTGAAAGAAAATCAATGATAAGCATATAATTACATGTCACTAAGATTGAATATAGAGAGACTGTTGAGTGTTTACAATTTGACCCATCTAGTAGCAAAATACTTAAGAATATAAGCATAAAATTGCTGCACTATGTCTGTGGCCTATAGAAACTCCACTGCAGAGATGAGATTAAATTTTAAAATTGACTCCCAACATAAATAAAATATATAGCTATAAAATGGTGCTCGAAAAAAGGCACACGACGCACGGTTGAAAAGCTCCTATGAAGAATATTTTGCGGATGCAAAGCTCATAAAGCATCAAACGAAAGCGGAAAATATATAATGGAAAAGCTCCTCTCAACATGTAGGAAAGGATATTATGAGACAGAAATAGCATATGTGTGAATTTCATAAAATTAAAATGCATTTCACTTCAGAATGAAAACGGAAAAGGAAAAGGAATTTTCCAATAACCTCCGATGATGTAGGAAAATTTTGACGATTCACTCACCAACTATCGTAACGGAATAATATATTTTAAACAACAGCTTTTGATATTTTTAAAAATTACTTTAGAATTCTCACAAAAGGTACCGATCGTTCGCAAAGTAAAGCCACCCTCCCCTACACTACAAGAAAAATTATCCCTTATGTGAATATTCTTTTTCAAATACAAATTATTCAGAGATACGATATTTTTGAAAAACTATCAAAGTTTCTGCATGAGGAAACTTATTTAATTGTAGGTATATAATGTTCTTTGTCTGTCTCTTTTATTCACAAAAGTATCAGATATTCCTAGAAAATTCCCCCTAATTGTACATGAGAGAAAGCTTTTACAAAAATGAATGGAAAAGTAAAAATGTATCTGTTAAAAAATTCAAGAATCGTGTCGAAATATTCCACAGAAAAACAAAACTTTCTTCTTTGACTCAACTTTCTTCCCAAAAAGCTTTCCTTCCTCTCTGAAAGTGTCAGATTTCGTTAGAATATACATATATCAAAAGGACGATTTTAGCTGTGTTTCTTTCAGACACAGCTTTTGTGTACCGAGCAAAATCGAAAGTCGTCAGATCGGGCTCAAACTTGGGATGAGCACGAATTAGGGTCCCCACATTCCAAAAAACGTATGCGCCAAAAAAAAAATTTTTCCGGCCGGCCGGCCGGCCGGCCGGCCGTCCGTCCGTCCGTAGTATAACACTAAATTGCGAGAGAACGGTAATAGATAGAGACTTGCGGTAAACGGCAAAGTTTAAAAGTCGACTGGAAGACGTCCGATTATGATGTCAAATTTTACCCCCCACCCCCCCGTCCGCCATTTTGGATAACCTCAAAATTTTTTTTTCGCTATATCTCAGCTCCTATTATAGCTAGAGGTCTGAAATTTTGATATGTTGTAGGGGCCATCAAGACCTTTCCAACGATACCTCATTTTCGAAAATCGGTCAAGCCGTTTAGTCAATATGGCCGCCACAATTTTTCATCGAAAATCGACCATAACTCGAAAACGGCTTGACCGATTTTGATCAACCCGGGGTCAAATGAAAGATCTCAACAAACCTTACAACTTTCTAGAACATACGAAGTTTCAAAAGTGACCGCTAGGGGGCCAAAAATCAAAAACAAAATTTTCGATGAGTTTTCGATGAATATCTCGAAAACGCCATTATCGATTTGCTTCATTTTTTGATATGTTATAGCTGACTATATTATCTAGGTCCATGCCAAAAATGAAGAAAATCTATGTCGCCGTTCTCGAGATATAGCCTTCCAAAGTTAGCATGTCATATCTCGGGTTCTACAAGTCCGATCTTGATAAACTCAAGCGCAAATGAAAGGTTTCGTGAAACCCTACAAATGTCTAGAACATTGCAACTTCGAAAAATGACCGCAAGAGGCGCTAAAGACAAAAACAAAGTTTTCGAAAATTTCGAACTCGAATATTTCGAAAATTCCATTATCGATTTACTTCATATTTTAATATATTATAGTTGAGGTTAAGACCTTTCCAACGATAGCTCAAACTCGAAAATCTATGGAGCCGTTCCCGAGATATGGCGTTTTAAAGATTTCTTGGGGGATGACTTTTCTACTTTTCCCGACTTTGCGCGTATTTAAACAAATTCGCGTTCTAGTTTGCTCTCACAAAATTGGTACACTGAAAGAAACACAGCTCTCGTAAGCTTGGTCAGCTTACCCGTACATTATAGTCTTATGTACATTAAAGAGTCTACACATACATATTTACTATTTAAAATCAAAATCTTTGTCAGTTTTGTTTAGTTTTTAATAAATATTAATACTTTTTTACTAAAAAGATAAATTATGTATTCTGGAAAACATTTTATTGGTCATTTTCCTCCATAAAAATTGTCTAAGAAGAATATTATCCCCGAAAATAAATAAAATCAATTAAATTCGAGATCGTGTTCTCTTCCTTCCTATATTTTTTTTTTAAATCCAGATTAAGAATTTCAAAAGTTTGTAAGAGTACCTAATGTGGAAAATATGGAAACGTTTCTCTGCGTTTTAACGACTGAAAATTATATTTTAACACAACTTCATTTTCCTTAAATTTCAATTTGTCCTCAACTCACTCAAATTTGTCTTTGGTCGATCTTTGTCTTGGACCCTTGGTTGCATCCTTCACATATCTTTTAACAATTTTTCCTTCTATCTCAAAAAACATCGATTATATAGAAATTCTTTTATGCAGTTTGACTTTTCCCGCCCACTTCTGCTCTATGATTGAACAAATTTTCTGGAATTTAGAGCACAAACACTTTCACATGCATATCAATGCAATTGGCATCTCTTAGTAGTTATTCTATTACTTTTTTTGTCATTCGTCAAAGAGTTAAAAATAAATTCCTATATAGCTGCTGCTATACGTCTGTCAACAAACAAAAAAAGGCAAAAATCAATTTTTCTCTCTGAAAGACATCAAATATTTTCATTTTATTAAATTAAAATGCATGAAATGCATCAATAAAAAATATTTAAAAATATAAAATCCCTTCATAATTGTCATGTGATCCGTCTAAAGTGGGTATAACGAACTTTTTTTCTTCTGTGCTGCATATTTTCTCCTAAAAATCAATATATGTATATTTCAGCTTGAGCTGTGTGTCTTTTGGATAGCAGGGTAATGCGATATCGGTAGAGAGAGAGTGTGAGGTGCTGCTAATCTGACAATAGGTCGATTTGAGACAAGTTAAGCTCCGGAAAATGTATACGACACCCATAATATTGGCGTTACGCTAATTGGTGAGTATATCGACAGTTTGGCTTTTAGTGTAGAGGGAAAATGGGTATATACGTGAGAAAGAAAAAAAATGAGGGGCTTACCGAGACACCTGTGACGATGGAGCAACACCGCCGCTCGTCGTACCTTGCACCTGGGGGAGTGTTGCCGTGGCTGAGTGACTCCTCAGCTGGGTGTAGTCTGATATTGCTCTTGTGACTGGCTCTCTAACAATTAATAATAGTTTAACACTAGCATTCATCGCTCTAACACGTTCAGGTACCTTTTGAATTGAGGAAAAGAAAAAGAAAAATGATTTTTTTTCTATCAGTAAGGGATGTGAACACATCGTTAGGGTGTGTATCATGTTGCAATTATTTTTCCTATTTAACTACATACTTTTATCTTTTTTTTACTCTATACTCTATTTCATCACCCTTTTATGGAAACATGTGATGGAAAAGTAATTTAACACCCATGTTATTCCCTCTATGCTACAAAAATCAATATAAACTATCTTCTTTCGTTTGCGAGATATTTGAGTTTCCCTACAATTTTCATGGATTTTGGAATATCCTCGTTTTGGCAACATAATACAGCCCCAAAATCTATAATTTTTTTCACAAAAAAAAATATTTAAAAGAAAAACTCACTTCAGGTGTGACAAAATAGCTTGGACTCTTCTCAATGGTGATCTGCCCACGGAAGGAGTGTGGCATCTTTTTTCGATACCACTCGAGACCCTTTAGGTAATTTTCGTCTCGATCGAAGAAATGCACTTCACCGGCGGCCTTCTGGATACGCGGATGGAGGTAGAGCATCTCCAACAGGGCTCTCGTGCCGCACTTCCTCACCCCAATTATGAGCGCCTGGGGGAGGCGTCGTCCCGTTTTGGGGAAATGAACACGATTCGGCACAACAATGGGATGATTGATGACAATGCCGGCATCATCGAAAACACTGCGGCGATTTCCCATTGAATATCCGCTACTTCCATCGGATATCGTTGGTGTTACCTGCAATAGCAGTACACATATTACAAAAACCCCCATCCTCCATTACATTACATACATTACATTCCATCCTCATCACCCCCACATGAGGATTATATACGTACAACACCCCATGCCAATTCCCAAATTAGATAAAAAAAATCCAGAAATCATTGGGGAGGATATAATGCAAAAGAGGTGAAGAAGGTGGGAAATATCTCACCTGCATACTGAAAACGGCACGGTCGTACAAGACGTGGAAGGTGAAAAAAAGAGAAATAATCATGACAGAGAGAAAGAGAGCCGCCAATTTGGGTTTGGAAATCCCAACCACGAGAATATACTCGGAATATGAAATATCTGGCCCGACAGGCTTCATGATAGCAGATTTAGGGAGCCATCTGAAATAGGAAAATGGAGAAAAATGCATACATATAACTAACAATTTATGTATGTACGTAGATACATATTTCCTTCTTATGCGGAAAAAGATATAGAAAGATTCACGACAACCCTCTCCCACATTTGTTATTCCACAAAATTGTGAGAAATGGTGCCCTGCACCTCTTTTATACAAAACTACTTGACATAGATTTTATTTCTGGGTCGAAAGTCACAACATTTTGCATAACTTTTTTTTCACCCATTTCCAATTCCTCTCACTTCATCACATCCCAAAAAGTTAATGGCTCTAGAATTTTCCGGATGTAATCAAATTAAAATAAATGTTAAAGTTTTGAGATTGAGATAGACCACGCTGTGGAAAATTCATCAAATAGTGTAACCCGAGTGTTAATTAAATAGAACATAAAAGTTTAAAAACATAATTATTTATACTATAACCGAGAGAAAATAATTATAATTTGTGGTGTACTACTATCGTTAACGATTTTATGACTAACTAAACTTTTTTTTGTTATACCTATATACTTTATTTTTCTTATTAAAATTAATTTTCTTTTCCATGAAAAGTCTCAAAACATTCGAAGCTATTTCCTCTTGACTTATGTTTAATTGAGAAATTTAAATGAAAAAAAAGTCATAAAGTTTCATATCAAATTTATCAAATTATTATAAGGCTGAATTAAAATTAAAAACTCTCGGACATAATCAGGATTAACTGCAAAAATCGAATAAAAAAATATTGTTGAAAAACTTTTAATAAAATTGATCTACTCTAAAATAATATTTAGAACTCTTAGCGTTTTCCCTTTGAACAATTAACACCCTAGTAATAACATTGAACATTTTTTCCAACATTTGACGTTTATTCTAACGTTTGATGTTTTTTTTTAACGTTTGAAAATCCCTGATTTGAGTTTTTCATGTATATTTTATGGTCAAAAAATAATTTCATTTGACTTCTAAGCAAAAATTGGAGCTCCAACGTGAATTGTACACGAACAATGAGCTTAACTTTAACAAAATTTTTAGTACACCACACTTGGCAAAATTTCTCCCCTTTGAGCCATCATTAAAATATCGTTCTTTTGGTTGCACAAAAAACACCAAAAATGCTTTTGATTGAGATAAAAGTTTTATGAATGCAAACAAAACAGAAGCATGGATGGTGGGAGCGCATCTCATAAAATTAACCGCACTTTTCCATTTAGATTAAAATCCAATTTTGGTGTGCAGAAGCCAACCACCACCGCATGTATACGAAACATTATACGTATATAAGCACACCCAAGCACTGTAATGCCCCATTGAAATAAAATCAACTTACAGAACATCCAGGGGAAATTTCAAAGAGCAATCTCTTGTCTGGTCACCACGTCGGAATTTTCCCATTGGCATTTGGATCCCTGTGTGTAGTCCTCTTCACACCTGAAGCACCATCCACATCGGTAGCCGATTGCATTTATGTGGCTTATGTGTGTCCTTCGTCATTCAAATTATAATTCTCAATTGCTCGATTCCTGGAAGTATACAACATTTTAAAAATAAAAGTGAATAAATAAATCATCGCATTGGGGGGGGTGGATATACGATGTGCAAAATGCAGAGATTGGCTAATTGAAAGGTCAAAATGCCACAATCGCTCCCAAATGGTCACACAATGCCATTGTAATGTTCTTCACACACACACAATATTCCATAAATATTAAATTTATATATACGTATTGACTTTCCCAAACACATATTTTCTATTTCCACCCTCGGGGTGCGCACAGAAGACTCTTATAACACTGCGAGCACACAAAACGGGCAGTGGATTCAAGGTGGAGAGGGTGGCCCTCGCACATTGAGGAAAACTTATGCATGTCACTGAAATGCCACGCGGGAGATTGACAAGTTTTCTTAGAAAAACTTTTAAAGAATGTACATTTTTCTTTGGAAAAGTTTGTACAATAAAAATTGTAGAGGAGAACTTTAGTTGTTTGAAAAAGTTGAATTAACTAATACACGAAAAACCATTTGGGTTTACTTGTTGCGAAGGATTTCTGTTAAATTAAAAATATGTATTTTTAGAACGTTGACATATAAATTATAGGGATTTTCATCTAATAAAAATTGCTTTGTGTTTTTAGAAAAAATATTGCAAGTTAATTGAAGAAAAATGTTTCTTGACACATATAAAATTTTCAAGATGATGGCATTTTAAAAGCCTTAAAGCTTTTCCCATTGTGAGTTCTAGGAAACTTTTTCACATAAAAAGCTTACGCGTGTCTTGATAGCTTCCTCAAATGTGTATTTTTTCCTCATATAGAAACGAATAGTTTTCTTTTCATAGAAAAATTGCATTTTTTTATTTCTCCTACTTTTGTCCTTCACCTTTAAAATTAAAAATCGAAGTGAATTTCCCCACACTAAATAAAATTTATTTTTGGAATAAGAAATTGTGAATCTTCAATATTCATTGGTACTTTATGAAAATTCCATATAACTTTTCCTCCCTCTTGCAAAAGGCAAATAAGTGGCCGTAATTTTCGATCACTCCTCATGGTGGAAAAACTTTTTCCTTCCTTTTTTTGCAGAAGCGACAAAATGGTACATTTTATAAGAGTGACAGCATGCGAATGCGGAGATGTTGGGGGAAATGGGAAAAATCAACATTTATCGAGTCTGCAAACTTCCAATATATTCCTCGCATGCCCACAAATGAAAATTCCTATACAATTTGCAAAATTCCACCAAACAAACCTTCAGAAACACACTCTTGGGAACAAAACCCTCAGCATGGCGTTTCCTCCAGTTGTTTTCACAGCTCAATTGTTGAAGTTTCTGAGAGCATCCCCAAAGGTTCAATATTTTCCGCTCCATTCCCCATTCATGACCATACTGAATGATTAGGAATGTTGTGTGTGTATATATGTGTGCATCCCCCGCAGTACAATCAATTATTATTTATCTAAACACCCCCCGAGAAAGATATGCTCTCAAAGCATTTTCGCACAAGCGACACACGCTGGCGCGGGAAGCCTTTCGGGTAAGAGAGATCTGTATGCGAATGTGAAGAGTGTGGTGATCAAATATTTGAGTTGTTGAAACATAATAAAATAAATATAATTTTATCCAATTCAGTGGATTCAGTCAGAAGGAAGTGAAGGGGTTTCTGCATAATACTCCGCCTTCATTCATTTCAGAGCATTAACAAAAGATCCAACATAGTCACACACACACAATGTATCTCATTGGTTATTTTAATTACAAAAGCACCAGAGGAAGTCTCACCATTTTCTCGCATTTGCCCCAAATTTGAGGAGGATCTCAGGGGTTTTCCGCACAGTGCTTTGGGATAATGCGGAGGTGATGAAAGAATGAAATCCCCAAAAGGGGCTTGCAAGTTTTTTATTGTGACCTACAGTTGGCTTATTGCTCTTTCATTCTTTTTAAATTTAATGTTATATAAAAAAAAGTTAAGAAATTATTTTTGGACTGGTATTTTTTCCCAACGTTAAAAAATTCATTTTCTACATAATTTAATAAAAATATAGATTTTTCAATATTACCTGCATTTCATGCAATATTACCGGAACTTTTACCAAAAATTAAACTCCAGTTATTTCTGAAATTAACTCACTTTACCTCCACCCTCACTTTGTTATATTTTATTCAATTCAATAAAAGTTTAAAAAACCAAAATTTGCATTGAATGTCAAAGCTTTATTTTGTCAATAAATCAAAACCAATTAATCAGTATTTCAAATGGTATACGATTAAATTATTTGCTATTTATATGCAGATTTTATAAAATTTACCACATACTGAAATTTGCATATTTGCAATGAGAAATCCTCTATATACCTACTTAAAATCAATTCTAGCAATTAGCTCACCTCTGTCGTTGAATAAAATAAAACAAAGTAATGATGAATGATTTTGCACCACAAGAAAAAGCTCCGATTTTGGGAGAATTTATCCACCCTCGGGAAAAAAGTGTGGGAGTTGAATCCTTTTAAAATCCAGGACAAGCACACAGAAAGTGACGAAGAACAATAACTGTCTTGTATGTAAGGTGGTGGTTAGAATATATTGCTAAAAATTGTCACCCCCTACACCGGATATTTTGGGAGTTTTTTTTTGCAAATTTTTCACTCCTTTTATCAGCCACTTGTATGAGTGAAAAATCGCACACTGTGTTTACACAACGCCTGTGAGAGGAATGAAAAAAGGAAAAAGGAAAGAATCACCTGAAAGCACGAGAAAAGCGGAAAATACGAGGTGGGATATTTTAAAGTTTATTTTCAAATTCATATTTCTCACAAATACACGTTCTTGATGCTTTGCGTCTCCCTCTTCTATCTTGCAACAAAAGGGGTATAGCTTACGGGGTGGTTTGTATTGAAATTGGCCTTATAGAGGAGGAAGAAAATTGATTGACAATCGGAATGAATTCGTAATTGATACCATGACCTATGACATTGGTGAACTCTTGGGCCGATTGGAATTTTACAAAAGCCCTCTCCCCGAAGGTGGTGTAATTTACTTTCTCATTCATCCTACTCCCCCCAGTCCCAACCGTGAAAGAGATGATAAATTATTTAATGAGGGGAGGGTAACATTATTCACTCACTTTGAATATTTTTCCAAACCCACCCCCACACTGCCTTATACTTTTTCTTCATGTTTCCTTTTAACGGAGCCACCATTCCCCGTATGTGTGTATGGCGTGCACATAAAAGCGACCACATACGAGTAAATAAAAAAAGAAGAGAAAGGAATGGAAATGGATTTTTCTTTTCGTCCCTTCAATCCCAATAGAGATTCACCACCCCCCAGTGATATGCTAAAAAGTATGAAGGAGAAAAGTACTGGGGAAAGTGCGGAAAAAATGAATAAGAAAGAACATTCTTTTTACATGAAAATCTCCAATAAATTTCTCACCGCCCCACGTGAGCCACGTAGACAGGAGATGTGGGCAAAAAAACGAAATGTTTTTATAATCGCGAATTCTACCAGAAACAAGAAGGTTAAAATTTGCATAGGAAACCCATAAAAAATATAGGTGAATACTAAGGTGTGCTAAATTCTTTTTTTTTGCATAAATATACTCCTTATAGGGATTTAAGATTAAAAGAAATCGAAACATCGCTGGTTTATTAAAGAAGAATATTAAAGAAGAAGAGGGCTTCTTTCTATGTTCTAATAATGCTTTCTGAAGAATTTTTTTTTTTAATTTGAATAAGATGACAATACAGTAGATTAGATCATACCCAAAAGGAAAGTCAAGATCGAATACTGTTCTAACCAATTTCCTTAGGGGAGACCGGGGTAAAAATAGTCAATTTGCATAAATCCTTATCTGCAGGATTCCCCAAGGGCAAGAAAATTTCCTCGATAGGTCATTCTTATAGGAAATTTCCTGGCCTACAACTTTGTCTCAGACCACTTTTCTCTATCTCCACGGGAAATATGAGTTTTCGAGCTTTTCCTAAACCCTTCCGCTTCTGACTTTTTTTAGACGCGGCGGGTAAATATAGTCACCAGTTGGCTAAATAAAGTCGATCGAATTTTCCGGCATTTCCAATGATTTTCCACCTGAGAGATTGATAGTAGTTGATAGCTAAACTTCTCACCTTTTGATTCGCGACAAGGAATTTCACTTTTATACGCACTAAAACAGAGAATTTTGCGATTTTCTCAAACACTCCATTTTGCAACAAATGGATAGAAAATATGCCAAAAATTTCGATCTCCCATATGATTTACATGGGATGACTAGATCTACCCCAAGGGGTATGTTTTGATTCAAAAAATTGTAGAGAAAAATCATTAAAAGTTATTGAAGAATACACCTTGGCAACATTTTCTGCACTAATCCAGCTAGTGAGAAAAATTATCAGATGGGAAAACTGCTGAAGGAAATGTTCGGAAAACGCGTTTTTCTCAATACGCAAAAGTTTGGGAAATGGGCCAAAAATCTATTTTCATTTTTAACTCCTAAAGTACTGATCGGATAACCTCCAAATTACTGTCAAAAATTATAGGTTGGTAGGGCTTTCCACCAGAATTTTTTCCGATTTTTCCGATTAATAACTTCGGAGAAATTGGAATTTGAAAATTCGAAAATGACTATTTTTACCCCGGTCTCCCCTACTATTTAACTATTTTTTCATAAGTTTTTTTTTATCTTTCATGATATCTTACGTAATATAAAGTTTCAAATACTTAATAAAACAATTCAAAAGGTTTTCTTTAAATTTATTTGCCAAAACGAAGTCATAAATGTGATAATTCTGATCTATTTTTTGAAATGGTGATGAACCAAGTTGCACTAATATTTCCAGCCTACGATAAAAATCATTACAAAATGAATAAAAATAATAAAATAAGAACCAAAATAGAAATATTTGAAAAATAAAACGGAAATAAGTTGCATAAATATTTTTTAGTTTAAATTAACTTAAAATATTGTGACCAGAAGGTCCCATCAAGCATTTTATTATAAATTTTAACAAAGATTTAGACAAATGAAAAAAAATATTGATATTTTGACCACCATTTGTCGACACCTAGTCCACATTGTTCCCCATACTTTGTTCTTTCCTCAACCATGATTCTTGTGTGTTAAAATGTAAGCACTCTTGCGTGCGAAAAAGTAAGAAAATGAACAAGCAAAAGTCACACAAGAGAGGATATTCCTCTGTGACACACTAAATTTTTTAATTACATTTAATTAACACTCTTTAACATCGCACAAGGGGAGTGAATTGCAACAATTTGTTAAGTGTCCACTAAATAAATCTCTTCAGCCCTTTCCTCCCCTTTGCATGTGAAATGGAATTTTAATAAACTTCCGCTCACAAAAATAAGCCCCCAAAAAGATTCTCCCTTTGTGAATACCTTTCTCGCCAAAATGGCAAAGAAATATCTCAAATTCCACCTTGAATGGAACTGGTGAAATATTTAATTTTGTGCACGGAAAAAAACGGAAACATCGTGGAGTTGCAGATGTACACAGAAACGTCTCTCCGGATTGCATGCACTACAAAGTACAAAACCTCAAGCAATTTTATCTTTTTAATGAGCTTTCAAATTTAACTTTTACATAGTGGAATTGGAAAAAAACATACATACATACACACAGAGGAAGGATCATATGAGGGTGAAAAGCTTTTGAGGCGGTCAAATCTTGCGTAAAATCAACTCAAATGAACGTAATATATGGCCCTTTTTCCCCCACACCACCCCCACATAATATAAACTCAATTTTATCTGGAAAAACTTTCCCCCAAAATCACTTCCTTTTTGATGTACAGATACGCGAGGATTTTGGAGAAATAAAATTTTCTGTGGGAATATTTACATATGCTATAGCAATGTTGTAAAACATACATAAGACTTTAGTTGCTATTTGCTTTTTAGTTTCTGGTTTGGTAATGACTTTCCTTCTCTTTACTACATTTTCATTTTTTTTTGCTCATTTTTTTTATTCATTCCTTATGCAGTAATTCATATTTTTTTATTTAAATAATTTAAAACTCCGCCAGGGGGCTAAATGAAGCAAAAAGTGGGTTGAATAGTACTCACAGTTCTCCAAAAAGTATGTAATACGAAATGATATGGAGCAGTGAGATAAAAAAAATTATGGATAGGACAGGATACGAAAGAAGATTGAACTAACCACTAATTTTATGATAGACAACAGTTCACACACAACGTTTTCCAATTTAAACTTTCACCTCCACACTTTATACTTCACTACAAAAACATTCATAGCAGGATAACAACACAATTATGTATGTATCCTTGCTCCCATTTCCTCTTGGCTGTTCATCCTTAAATGTGCTCCACAACTACACCATATTTACACTAACTTCCAGTAAGAGTTGAGCTTGGAAAACAGCAGACATGTGCTTCCTATCAGTCGATACTTTATAAACTGCAACTTTATTGCAAACTTTCCACCCACAACACCTAAACGGGATACAATTTCGCGCTCATCACCGTGCATTTAAATACAATGGCTCACTAACATCAGCTTATTTCTCTGGGGGAAACTTTACTAATCTCTCTTTGTGACCTTATCTGTAAAGAATATTTGAGTCGTAGAGTTCGAAAAGGGCTTAAGGTCTAATTTTGGACGAAAGTTTCCTTTAAGTTTAACGCTACCTATCATTAATACTGTAAAAGTTTTTTCTGAAAGAATATGATTTAATAAAATTAACAAAAAATCACAATTTTTGCCCAATTATTGCTTTTTAATTAAGTTATATGCCCTTTTCTACACGTACTATTCACTTTTTACTCTATCACGTCACTAATAAAAAAAAGCGAATTATTATCTGGTAGAAAAATAGTGACAGATATTCATAGAATTTACATTTGACGACTTCAGTAGGCACACGTGCTCACATTTTCAATAAAAAAAAGATTTCTTAACATTTCAAGAGATTAATTTAAATTAACAATCGTTGGAAATTAAAATTCCACAAATTATTAGAGTAGAATTTAGTAAAATATCTGACACAAGACTGCTTCATTGCGTATTCTGTAAAAAGTTCTGAACTCTCGCACTTGTGATACGCTGAAGATCATCAATGGAAATATTTTCCACACACATACACACAGCTGATACGGCGCCTTTGAAGAAAAATCATTAAATTAGGTTGAACAAAATAAAAACAAACATTCCCCCGAAAACTTTAACTCATTACCACTATGATATGAACCATATACTGATACAATTAATTTTCTCTACTGCGTGAAAAATGTTTCATAAAGTCTTAAATTAGACCAAAAGGTGATTTATTATTTAGCTAAGAAGATTAATTCCTCATTAATAAATTTTAAATGAAACCAGAAGGGGCGAATAATTGAATCCTTCTTCGTGGTTTTGTTTTCATTCAATATGCATCTCTTTTTTATTTCAACAGAAGAGAAAAAGAAAAACAAAGGAAAGTTGGGGGTTGATTGATTATACAAAGGGTTAAAAAAAAAAGCCGGAAAAAAATTTGAAATTGAGATAAAGAGGATACGAAATAATTTATCACCTATTTTTGCTTTCGAAATATATGAAATATTCATAAATATACTCTAAGCTTAATCCTTAAGGACCATAAAGAAGCCAGCGGGCGGAATGACTCGAAAAAAAATTTTGGGGATTTCTTTAAGCTCAAATAAGACATTTTTTGCCAACAGTCCGATTTTTTAATTTATTTTTTCGTCCTTCCTGATCCTGTCAGTTCTTGGGGATGTCCTTGAGGTTTTAAAAACTTCAGAGATCATAAAGACATCGTTCAGAATTGGTTTTAGCTCAATAAATAAAAATTAACTATCCAAAATTATAAGCATTTTCAAAATCAATCGATAAATTAGGATATTCTTCAAGAATGTAAATAGTGTTATTTTTTATAATAGTTATTTTTTAACGAATAATTGCCCCATAGATGATCTTACCATAATTAAATTAAAACCCTTTCACCTATTAACTCAACTGACTCCCAATTCCCCTATTTATTACAATTAATGACATCTCTTGATCAACGCCTAACCATTCTAGAAGTATTGATACAATTTATCCGTTATTCAACCCCCTAGAAAAATTTCTACAAATTCCATAATTTTCTCATCGTGCAATAAATCACCGAATACAAATTTAGACTACCTACCATAAAAAGTATATTTTCCCCCATTAGGCGTACATTATGTGACTTTGGCAGGAAGTTCCGACTGTAAGTAACCCTCCAGTATGCCAACAAATTCCATTCCATATACATACTTCAGAGCGAGAGTGGACATACAATGCCACGCTATGTGCTTATTTTTAGAAAAAAATAAACCACCCTCAAAATGTTATCAGTCTTCTTGATTTAATTTACAAATCACATTAGAGGTCATTTTGAGTTTGAATAATTTAATGGTTGAAAAAAAGCACAACCCTTATTTACAAAACACTCTTTTTGTTTGCTATCATCGAGCATGGGAACTTATCAATGCCATACCATCAAAACCACGAGGTTTCTAATTTCACCCACACGCCCATTAATGAAAGCACTCTCAGGCACAATTTCCTCATCCTGCGCCCAAATTGAACAATTACGATAATCGTCTCTACGCTAAAACATGTCCTCACAGATTGGTATTAAAAATTCAACAATAATCTACCCTTCAGACATCGCGGGTGGGGTGCTCATCCGCGGAAGCGCTCGATCAATAGAGCAATTTCACGCCCCTCTCCCCCATCTCTTCAAATTCATTCACGAGAAACAAACCAATTTGAAAGTTAAAATAGAAAAATCATTCTCAGAATTCATATGTGGTATGTATGCTCTATATTATGTACGAGGTAAATTGTCGCTTCGCTCCAATTTTCCTCGCCCCGCTTCGCGGGGGGTTTTGCGCTTCGCGCAAATTTTAGAGAGAAAAAAATTGTGATGATTTATACGTAGATTGGGGTTACTCATCAACCCCAAAAAAATTGCAAAGAGAAGAAATCATTTTCATACAACATTTCGGGCGCCAAATTCAAAAATTCGCAAAAAATACATGAGAGTTATATGGGGGCTACATGAAGGGGGGCTTTGGGGGGAAAATGTATACGGCCACTCGAAAGCGCCTGATATAAGGAGCCTCTGTACCAAATTTCATCACGATCGGTTAAACGGTGTAGATTTGTATAGCTGTACAGACACGAAGATTACCAACAAACAGACCTTTCTTTATTATATAGATAGATGGAGAGCACTCATCGAACCCAAAAGAAAAAACTTGTAAAGAGAAGAAATCATTTTCAACAACATTTCGGGCGCCAAATTCAAAAATTCGCAAAAAATACATGAGAGTTATATGGGGGCTACCTGAAGGGGGGCTTTGGGGGGAAAATGGATACAGCCACTCGAAAGCGCCTGATATAAGGAGCCTCTGTACCAAATTTCATCACGATCGGTTAAACGGTGTAGATTTGTATAGCTGTACAGACACGTAGATTACCAACAAACAGACCTTTCTTTATTATATAGATTGAGAATTATAATGAAAAAAAAATTGAAGTATTTTTTTTTCACGAGAAGTTCACCTTTAATGCCAAAGCCGCGGGGGTGGTGGAAATTAGAAATTCCATTAAATGCAATATTGTGCAGAACGTGGTGAAGGAGCCATAGACGTGGAAAGCTCAGTGGGTGTGTGCGGGGGTGTAATCGTATAATTGATTAATTGGGTGACCGCTCAGGAGAATTTTTCCACCCCAACGGGGAGTCCCTTTTGCGGGAATTTTCTGCAGCGTCTCCCGCGCATACTGACAATTTTATTGCTACCACACGGAAAGTAATTCGCGCGGGGAGATGTTGTCTATAACCAATCGATTTTTATTAAAACAAAGACTTTTTCTCACTCACAGGAAATAGTTGGTGGTAATTAATTAATTTGATAGAGGGAAAAAATTTAATTGGAAGCAGAAAGTGTTTGAAGTGGATGGAGAAACGTTTAATACTTTTTTTTTGCTTCATTTTCATCATTAAATCCTGATTTGTGCCTTTTAGACATTTAATTGTACGTTTATCTATCATTAATTATTCAACTAATTTCCCAATTATTTATACAATATTTATCTTGATTTTAATAAAAAAAAAACTCATTAAAAGCGAACCCCAAATCTGAGTTTTAATTTAATTTTGTTTAATCGATTTAAACTAGTTTTTTTTAATCTTTAATGCATTGAGAAAAGTATAATTATAAAGAAAAATCAATTTATTTTAATGACCAAAATATAATTTTACAATAAAATTTATTTTTGAATATAATTTTTTTACGATTAAACATTAAATTTTCCTCATTTTCACGTTTTATTCGCTTTTGCAAAATGTCCGTCAGCAATTTAATAGCATTTGTACGGAATATTGAGTTCTTTTATATGATTCGTTCAAATCCAATCCCATAAACTTCATAACTTTCTACAAAGTCAGTACATTTCAACAAAGTTTCATTTTACTTCTTTTACTACAGAAATAAAGGTATAAATTTAATGAGATTTTCTCGATTTTCCCTAATCTCACCTTTTAGTCGCAATTATTTTACGATCCTTTTTACATCCCTTTTTTTGATTTCTTTTCAAGGAATTAAATTTTTTGCGATTCACCCGTCACATTCAACCCAACATCGCCCATAGCTAACTTGTTAAAAATGTTATAAAATATTTTGTTCTATTTTTTTTTTTTTTGAGATAATGAAGAAACAAAATAGAAAAGGATGAAAGGTCTAATTGCAAAAAAATCATGAGTTAAAGAAGGAGAAAAAGGACGAACTTTTCTTAACTTTTTAATTAGGTAAACAAACAAGGAGAGATTTTATCATTTTTTTTATAACTTTCAATTACTTTTTTTTTTTACTATTTCCTTTCTTCCTTAATAACATGTCTAATGAAATAACCATCAGACATTCAGTCGGCATTATATTTACATTTTTCTCATTGAAAATTGTTGTTTTCTCATTTAGAGGTAACATAAAAAAAAGTAGCATGGTATTGGCAAGGATTTCCTCTTTTGGAAAACCTTATATTTAATTTAAAATAACCCCCCTGCCATCATCCTCCCTTCGTTACACGCCTAACATCAACAAACCACCCACTCGCACGCCCATACATATTCAAGTGCTCAGCAAAGACTCCCTGCTTTGCATTTTCTCGTAACATTATGCAACTCCTATATAACACCCCACCAACGCCAAGTACTTCACACTCCCAAGGATTCTACTACGAAGGCCCCCGCATGCCGCCCACAAGGTCCCACCGCCCACTGTGCCACGGTGTGGCGGCAACAGGGACTTCTCCCTGCGCCAAGTTTAATAGTCTCTCCGGCTGTATGGCTGCTCACCTCCCCGTACTTTGACATTATTTTCCCACCAAAAATCCTTCCTCACCGCACATAGTCACCGGATGTCCCCATCGGCCACACTGTGAGCACTCAATTGCCCATCAGATCCCCCCTCCAGGCCCCAAAAGCCTCATGTTGAAGAGCATTGGGCAAAAATACTCAATAATAATAACATTGAACGTGAAAAAGCCACCCACTTTACTAAGGGCGCCACCCCCCAAACCACTTTTGACTACAAAAAAAAAGCTCTCTCCGTACGAGGGTGAATGAAGTTTCTCACAGTGCGCGATATGGCAAAAGGGAAAAAAGGCAGAAAAACAACCAATTGACTTACATTTTTCGCAAACTTCGACATTATTCCAACACTGCTCGCCACAAGGAACTATTGACGTGTGATTAAACATAAATTAACACAATTTTTCTACCTTTACAATTAACAACTTTACACACTACAAATTTCACTAAACTTAACGAAATGAAAATATGGCGTCTTCTGCTCCTTTTTTCGCCACGCTCCAAGAGGGGAATGAATCTTCTCTCTCACAAAGCATTCGCTTTTCCCTCCCATACAGGCCAATTTTCACCACAGAACTTGAGGGCGCCAAATGGAGAATTTTCCACCACGACGAGTTTGCGCAAATGGAAAATTCTCATGAATATTTTCCCGCTTTAACCTTTATTCGATTTACAAAAGCTCATTTAAATTGACCGTTTTTTTGGTCTGAAAAGGGCTGGAAAAAGCTTTAGAATTTAATGAAATTCTTAGCAATTAATAATGGTGTTGATTCTGTTTAAAAATTTAAGAACTTGAGGAATCCAGCGGGTGAAATGACGCAAAATATTTTTTTAGGAGTTTTTGGACATTTTTGGCCAAGACTTCGATTTTTTTAATTTTTGGATTTTCGTTCTTCCTGATCCTGTGAGTCCTTGGGGATGTCTTTTTGTGATCTCAAAATGTCCAGTGATCATAAAGACATCGACCTGTATTGGTTTTGACTCAATAATAAAAATTAACAAACTCAAATTCGCCAAATTTAATAACGACTGTGGGTTAAAAACGTCCATTGGTCGTTAAGGGTTTAAAAGTCTTTTCTTGAGAATTGCAAAAGTTTTTATATCTTAAAAGAATTAACGATTTAAAATAATGAACTGTTAAAATCTTTCTACTTAGAAACAATTTTTGAGAGAATTCTTAATTTTAATTTTTTCGCGTCCATTGGGTCATATGTTGACCTAAACGTGAAACATTTTATTTTTCCAAATTTTTATGAATATAAATTGCTTTTCCAAGTTATAAATGCATCAAATTTACGCAAAAGAAGCTAAAGAAGACGTTTTAAGGGGGGTCTCTTGTGAGAGCTGGTGAAATTAAATATTTTTATTTTTCTTGGGGTTTTTCTTAAACTTGGTTTTTCAATATTGGTTACATTTGAAGCCTAATTATTGAAGAGTAAGAAAATCACTTTCCGCCATCTTAGATGCGACGCCATCTTGAGATTTTCCTCAAAACACAAAGGTAGGTTTTTCTCAGGATCTACTGGATGGATTTTGATGGGGTAAAAAGCAAATGAAAGAGGAAATACCAATGCAGATTTTGATGTAGCGGAATTTTGAATTTCCACTCTGGGGCTGAGAAAAGTGGAAAAATGTGACTTTTGTTCAGATATTTTTGACGTTTTTCCACTTTTCTCAGCTCCAGAATGGAAATTCAAAATTCCGCTACATCAAAATCTGCATTGGTATTTCCTCTTTCATTTGCTTTTTACCCCATCAAAATCCATCCAGCAGATCCTGAGAAAAACCTACCTTTGTGTTTTAGGGCAGTTCTATGGAAAAGTCAGAAAATCACAAGATGGCGTCGCACCTAAGACGGCGAAAAGCGATTTTCTTACATTTCAATAATTACGCTTCAAATGTAACCTACATCGGAAAACCATGTTTAAGAAAAACCCCGAAATTTACATCATTAAAAATTATGTAAATTCTAACAATTTTCCCAAGAGACCCCCCTTAACTTAGAAACGTCCTCTGAAAGCATCCACAGAATAAATATCGTGATGAGAAGAGCGCATGTTTCAATGTATCATGTGGACACCAAAGGGTTAAAGTTTAAAAAACAAGGAAAATGCATTATTGGGCCCTATTCTGAGGCCAAAAAATTTTTGAAACTTCAGGAATTTGTTTTAAAATTTCAACAACATTTAAGATTGATTTTACAGCTTTTAACGCCTCTTATTAAAATGTAAAATGAAAAATAAGAATTTTGTGTTCAGAAGAAGTGTCTGATTGGCTGATAAATTCAGGTAAAAGCGTTCTATGACTATACTGTGGCTCCCTGCATAGGGGGGCGCCCCAAGGAGGCTCTGGTCAACTCCCCCAGTAACCTCCACCCTCGCCTCACGTTAATCTACAGAGCACTTCGCACGCACAGCCATCCCCGCACAAGGCTGAGCTCCGACTAACTCTACTCTCATCATATCTCTCTACTACTCTCATATAATTACTCTCTCAGTGCTCTCCTACATTCTCTTGTGAATTCTCGTATTCTCTCTCGCATATTTGAGGGCTTATAACCTGGGGCAGAAGACCGTCTCCAAAGGGTGGGCAGCCGTTACAGTTACCGCCAATCTAAGGGTACTCACTCTATGAGCAGGTTAATATTCGCTGGATAGTGAGTCAGGCGCTACAATACGTTGTTTATACCGTCACAACCTGAAGGGCTTTAGTACAAAATTAATTAATTAATTTAAAATTACTTTATTCTCGTAATTTTTTTTAGATAAGAATCTGAAGAAATTTTTCAATTGTCTCAAAACTGGAATTTATAGAAATTCAAGGTAGAAAATTCTTGCAATCCGGCTCAATTCTAAAATATCCAGAGCCTTGTCCTGAAATAAATCTTTTGTAACTAAAAATTCATAAACAACTGCCAAAGAACTTCTATCTAAATTGCAAAGAAAATTGACAATCCCAAATATTTATTCAGGAATTTTTCGCATTGAAGATTCTACATTGAAAATTCTAAAAGGTAAAAAGAAGATAATTTAAAAATGTAAAATACGTTACCTTTAATTTTTGAATTCGTTTTTTCTTTTAAATTTTTTTTTTTATAATCATCGTGTGTTGGTGGTGAAGGGGGACACTCTATTCAAATCCGTAGAGCTTTAGGGTACGATCCATGCTGGTGGATGCCAAGTACTGAGCGTGCTTGCCAAATCTTACACCAGTTGCCATTGCAGTGTGATCCTGGAACACCTTCAACTCTTGCCATTGCTTGCAGAGATAAATTCTGATGTCTGTACCCGCCACGGCCAAATAGGTACCACTTTGGTCGAAGCAGAGATCCTTCACCTCCTGCCCATCCTCGAGCTGAATAGTCTTGAAGTTCTTCAACTTGCGCAAATCCCATAATTTAACGCACGAATCATCAGCTGATGTGGCCAGATAGTAGCCATTCTCGGAGAAAGAGATGGCAGAGATGGGACCTGTGTGTCCGGGGAAATTGGCAACATTGCTCTGCTCCTTCAAATCCCAAATCTTCACTTGTGAATCCTCCGTGCCTGTGCCGAAGATGAGCCCATCAGGATGGAATTGAGCCGTAGTGAGACCCACTTCGGATGTATCCATGACCTTCGTGAGGAGTCTCCCGGTGCGAATGTCCGAAAATGCCCAATGCTTGTCAGATGATGTGGACAGGACGTAGTCGCTTGTGGGATGAAGTGAGAGTCCAGTTACGGGTTGATCGTGACAACGAAGGAGTAGAGTTGTCTGGGATGTGGGAACATTCCAGATGCGAATTGTCGTGTCCGGAGATGCAGTGATTACAAAGTCCTCCTCTGGGTGATAAATCACGCGTGATACCTTCTTCGTGTGCCCCTTGAGGATAGCAATCACCTGCTCGGTGTCCTTATTGAATACAGCGGCATTCTTGTCATTTCCACCCGTGATGATTTTATTGTGGTCAGACACACTAATATCCAGCGAGAGGATGCCTGGCACACTGGCTGAATGCAAACCCGGATGCGAGGCCAATGTGTGGAAGCTGCGAATGGTATCTTGGCCAATGAGTTCCTCCGGAACGGATCGTCCACGTTTCTTACGCTCCTGTGTGAGCACAGTTGCCTTCTCCTGTAGCTTCTGAATTGTCTCTGCACTCATGCCCACTTGCTCCACCGGCTGCGTGGCAATCCCCGCAGCTTCGGCACCAATTGATGGCTGTGGCACTCCAGCTGTAATGTTGATTCCTGCCTGGGGCTTAAGTGTTGCCAGAGCCTCTCGAGCCGCCGTCACTTCCTTATTGAGACGCGCAATGACACGACAAGCGGCGTCGTGCTGATAAAGAGCATGACTCAACTCCTGCCGTGCTGTCTGAAGTTGCTGCCGCTGCGTGAATGTATGCAGCATCAGGGAATCCCATTCATCCTGCATTGTTTTCAATGTAGCCGGAATGCTGGTTGCACTCGGCGGCTTGGGTCGTACAATGGGCGGTGTCTTGATCTCGATTAACTCCTCCACTTTGAGCTCCTTCCCATTAATGGGGTCACATCCATTCTCCACGATGTACTTCTCAATGATTCTTCGCTCAAAAATTGCCCCTGAATGGGGCGAAATGACCGGTTGATCCGGAACTTCATTTGTTACTGCAAAAAAGTAATTCACATTATAACCTCACTTTTGTCCACCACACCATTTAAGTAATTTACAAAGGATTTACAGAATTCCCGGAAAAATACTTACTAGCACACACAAGAGCCATGACTCAGGGATAGATTGGGAATATTTTTAGCAGGACAGAGAACCCTTTTCAAGCTGATTTTTCCTTTTTCCGGGAGATCAAAACAACACCAAAAAATCAGCAGCGCCCTCACTCTTAAACGTAAACACAGCATAGTGACGTCACTGTTTATGTCAGGTCAGGGAAATCAGGAGGAAGTTCAGGAAGAATGTCTGAGAGTGAATCTGATGAGTGTACAAATCTCTTGCTCCGTTTTGGAGAGGATTTCGTGATAAATATGCTGGTGGACTTTCGGCAGAAGACATTCAGTGAGATTAAAATCAACGGCGAGGAATTCAGCTGCCTTAATTGCCTGGCAAAGGAATCATGCAAGAAGGAAGATCTGGAAAAACTCGTATATCGTGTATATGAAGATCATCCGGAGAGTATAATACCAGATGACACGGATACAAGTCAAACGGATGAACCGGAGGAGGATTGGATTAATATTCGTTTAACTGAGGACGTTGATGGGATTCATGAGATTGTCTTGGAGCCCCCTGAGGCATTTAGTGATACCAAAAGATCTCTCACACCACCAAAGCCAGAAGCTGCGACAGAACCCGTGCGGATTACGCGAATAAGGAAGGTGAAAAAGAAGCCAGTAGATCTCCTTCTGAATGATATAGAAGCTCCCCTGAGATCTCATCGTGACACCTCTGAGGACAGCAAAACTACATCTAACGCTCGAATAGAACCTCCAAACCCGCCAGGTAGTGCTGTGGTCGTCATTTCGAAGAAGAAGAACTGCTGCAGATTTGCAGGATGCACGTACAGGAGTAAGAATCTGAGTGATGTGGTTAAACATGAGTATACCCACACAAGGACCAGCTTATATGACTGTGAGGACTGCAACAAGAGTTTCACACAGAAGTGCAGCCTCCAGAGGCACATCTCCTCCGTCCATCTGCAGCACAAGAAAATCCGATGCAACATCTGCAACACAGCCTTTAGGGATAACTATACGCTCAAGAGGCACAAAATTCACAGCCATCCTGGGGAATGATTAGCCCGATCGACCAGACTTTGGGAATGGCGGAAAAGACCTGAAATGCCTAAAATTGATGAAGATCACGAGCAATGACAGAAATAAAGAAGATCCCACAACTGCCACCAAATGTTCCCTGAATATTATTGAAGGATGTTATGCACAATGTATGGGGAAGTTGACAAAGTTTGTAAGAAATCAGATTCATAGAAAATTGAGAAAGAAATGGTTTGGGCTTTGTTCTTAAAATTCAAAGACTTAATTTACTCTGCATAATGTCCTTTAACCCTCCGTATACTATGAGGGGCAGGTGACCGACCCAAGAGCTATATTTTGATTAATTGCGCCTTAGTTCTTAGAGGTATAAAACCAAGCTTTTGGAAATAAGTTCCTTGGTTATCTGAGAAGATTGTGTCAAAATTTCATGCCAATCCGACCACCAGAAAAAAAGTTATTAACAAAAATGTAAGAAGAAGGAATTCAAAAATTGGTGTAACGGTCAAATTTATTCCATTTTCTCTTCGCCTTGTCACTCTTTGTCTCTTTCTAGACGATTCTAACCCCAAAAAAATCACTGCAAAATTCATCAAAAATTCAAAATTCCATTTAAAATTTATTTTTGTGTTCTAAAGTGGACAAAAGACTTCTCATGGAGTACCAGGAGTCTATTAAAGCTCATTTAACCGAAATAATTTGCTTTTTTTACGAAAAATTCTATTGGGTCGGTCACCTCCCCCAATAGTAATGCGCGTAAGTGTTTTGGTCACAGTATGGAGGGTTAACATTTGAGTTAAGTCTTTTTCTTAATTACTGTTTAAAAATCTTGAAAATCTCAATAAAAATCAGATTTGTATTAGAAGTGTGTAAATATTTTTTCAAAAAATGGAATCAATGACGTCACTATTGTATTTTTATCTCCCTAAATGCATGAAACATTCACGCTGATGTTTCATCTGCTTTGACAATCCTTTTAAAGTACTTTAGAGTTGACGAAAGAATTCCTTTCCACCTGAAAGAAAAAGACTTTCTCCCTTTGTGGCAAAAATATGTAGAAGAAAAGAAAACCAACTGATTTCGTCACGGTACAAGTTTATCAATTTTTCTTTAAAATTATACATCAATCTGTGATTAATTTAGCCTAGAATTCAGTTATTTTTTTTTTAATGATAGAAGTTGCGATAAATACAGCATGTCCCTTCTTTATTTACACAATCAATCAATTTCACTTTATCTTTGCTCTTAAATTGCTACACAAAAAAATTAAAGATTATATAAAAAATAAACTGGTTTATGTGCTCTATATAAGCTACCTCACTAAAAACTATTGATATATAATTTCTTGTTAAATAAATAGTCATGTTAAACATAAAGTTTACTATACATTTCTTTTCTTTGCCTTTGTGCTTTATCTTTTAATCTTCCTCGTGAGAGAGGAAATGTGAGTTTTTAAGGAATTTTGTTGTTTAAATAAATCTCGCTGGATCAAAGGCACTTTACAAAAATTACAATTTCTGCACGAAAAAAAATTAATTAAGGAATCTTGTGACAAATTTAAAAGAAAAATTTTGTCGAAAAAAAAACCTAATCTCTGTGGAAATCTCCTAATTTTCCATGCTAAATCTCACAAATTATTTTTTTAGAATTTCTTTTCTGGTACAAAAACACCTTTTTCTGGGAATATATTGCGGGAGGAATTGTAGAAAATCTCTCTCTCTCTCTTTTATCGCACACACGGCAGCCTTTAGATATCAACGTATTGTCCCTGAACAACGGATGATTGGTGATAGCGTCGCCGTGAGGAGAAATCATCATTCTCCTCATTTAGCTGTGCCTGAGTTACTTCAACACCCGGACATGATGGCGTCACAACAATTTGTTCGTACTCATTGACGCGTTTTCTGTGGATAAAAATTACGTTAAAAAACGCATTTTTCGGGGAATTTACAGTGAAAAAAAAACTCACCCAAAACACCGGAAAATCACACCCTTGAGCCAGACAAAGAAGCGAAATTCATGCGCCAATCCGGGTTTCACGGCGGGATTCGCCGTACCAACGTAGAACCACACGAGAAAGACAACAACGAGGCACACAAGAGCATAAATCCAGTGCACCAGGAGCATAATGAAGATCTTTATGGCGGCCCCCATGAGGGATGCCCAGCGATTGCAGAAGCCCGAATACCAATTCTTCGTTTTGGAATGAATGTGCGGCCTGGCAGCGGCAATGGGTTCATCCTCATCCCCACCCTCTTCACCTGCATTTGTACTATTAACCCCCCGGAAGACCACATCGGAATTTATGGACTGCGTGGTTGAGGAGTTGGGCAGGTGATTTGAATGATTGTGACTCGGGGTATTTGCCTGCGATGTCGGTGGTGATGATAGATTCTTGTGCCTTGTGCGCTCTGGGAAGAGATGATCGAGATCATTATTCTCCTCCATCGTTGCTCCATAGCGTCGAGATTCATACGAGGGACTCTGAGCTTGAATCCTGAACCTACTCAACAACAACAACGAAAAATCATTCAATTAAAATCAATCACAAAACAAGACAAAAAATTCTCCAACAAACCTCTCTTCTCGTCGACTCTGAATGTCAAAAGTCTGCGCCAGGGCAAAGTAGGAGTAGTCAATGCATGCATACGTGAGGAGGAAGGGCATCGTAACAATAGGGGCCAGTGTATTGATATCCCCAACAATGATAAAAGTGATCGTCACCGTAGCCACCACGGCCATTGCATACAGTGGCACCTTGTTGGGCCCCCTGCCCTTCCCCAAGCCCCCAATTCCAGGGATAACACTCTCATTGGCGATACTCTGAAGGACACGCGGAGTCCCGTACATGGCGCCAAGGCACGATGACATACTACTCACGTAGATTCCAGCCAGGAGGAGCATCTGCACAGCAGATACCTTCACGACAATCATAAAGTCCTTCAGGAGTGTTTCACGCCTCACAATGGCACCCAAAAAGAGGGCAAAGATCAAATAGAGGACGGTCCTATCAAAAAAAAATGTTAAAAATTGTATAAAAAATTCGTGAAAAGTCATTAAATTCATGAAATAGATTAAATAACTCGTTGTATGAGTTCATCGCTTCAATATAAATTTTATTGGATTTTAAAGCGTGCTTAACTTTCACTTCTCATCCAATTCGAGGGCTATAAATTTCCAAAATTTCAAAAGAATTTTTTTTCGATAATTTCATCTTTAGCATTTTCTCTTGGATAATCGGGATAATCAATTATTTGGAGGAAATCAACAAACTTTTGAAGTTTACGGGTAATAAAAAAATGATAAGGATAATTCGAGATAAAAGGAGGATAAAGAATCAATATGGTCAAAAATTCATGGATAAAATATCAAACGTTTGAATTTTACAAATAGATTATCAAATATGTATGCATTAATAATTTCAGACATTTTAGTCGAATTTTAGTCTTCATCGAATAACAGATTAATAACATATTGAAGATAATCCAGTTTAAATATTTAAGGATAAAAAATTTACATTAGAAAATCATGGATAAAAAGTTACCATTATGTACATACGAGGTAAATTGTCGCTTCGCTCCAATTTACCTCGCCCCGCTTCGCGGGGAATTCTTGCGCTTCGCGCAAATTTTAGAGGGAGAAAGGAATTGTGATGAATTGAAATATATTTAATGGAAGATTTATTCGTTGGTAAAAACCGTCTGGTATCAGTAGTCTCTGTACCAAATTTCATCACGATCGGACCAACGGTGTAGAAATGCATAGCTGAACAGACACCATATTTTAGAGAGACCTTTCTTTATTATGTAGATGGGCCACACAAAAACCTCCAACAGATATTTCAAAGGGAAAAAGTGAATTTCATACAACATTTATGGCGCCAGATTCAAAAAGTAGTCAAAAAAGCATGAATTTTATATGGGGGCTATGTGAAGGGGGGCTCTGGGGGGAAAATGAATGTCGTTGGTAAAAACCGCCTGGTATCAGGAGTCTCTGTACCAAATTTCATCACGATCGGACCAACGGTGTAGAAATGCATAGCTGAACAGGAACGAAATTTTAGAGAGACCTTTCTTTATTATATAGATATTGATAAAATAAATGAAATTTGATATAGAATTAATACAAGAGAAGATTTTACAGAAAATAGATAAAATGTCGGATAATGAAAAACTAACGGATAAAGTTTTCTTTGAAAAAAAAAGGTACGAAACAACAATTATTATGGAACTTTTATAGATGAAATACGTACAGGGCTATAGCAAGGAAATTGTAAAATGGGAAAAATATTCGATATTTTATCCAGAGTTATCTCGAGATAACGCATATAGCCCTAGTTGTTGCGCGTCGTGAAACAAGCTTATAGTGATGATGATATCTCGAGATAAATTCAAAGATTACACAAATAGCTTGAATTCTGGATACAAATTTTAACGCCAGAATTATTTGGATAAAATCCTCTAAAAGATTAGTTTTCACGAGGAAATAAATTATTATTCTTTGGATAAAAATTTTACGTCATTTACAAAAAAAATTGCTAATTAAAAGACATATAAAATATCTATCATTAAGTGTTAAAATATAAATATTTGAATAAGCTATCCCACGTTAGAAAATTCAAGATAAAAATTGAAATTTTCATTTCAAAAATACCACAATCTTAATTATCTCAGATCTTTTGAAGTATAGCCAAAATTTAGTTTTCGTAAAGCTGGATAAAAACAGCTAACAAAAAAAAAAACTTTCATTGAAAAAAAAATTTATCAGTGAAATTTTCATGAATATTTGAAACCTCTTCTCATTCAAAATTTATTTGGAGACGCTAAAAAAGCTAATAGTTAATTTCGATTGAATATTTAGCAACTTTTTAATTATTTCACAGAGCTAATTAAATATTCAAAGTAATAAAAAAAATTTAATAAATAAACGAGAAACTTACGAAGTGCTGAAAGCTGCAAGAGTTCCATTGGGGATGTCTGTGGATGGGGCCCTGAGATCACCACTCATGTTGATGCCAGACAGGATTCCCGTGATTGTGGGGAAGAAGACACCAAAGACGCGGAACCAGGTGTACCCGTCTTGATAGTCAGCCCAGAGATTTAATTTGAAATTCCCACTGAGCCATCCCTCAATCCCATTCTCCGGATCATTGGCCACAAAGGAGCCAATAATAAAGTCCAGTGCTGAGAGAAGGAGCACCACAAGGAGGGCAAATTGAAGTTTAACCACCCACTTCACTCCGGCGACATTTATTATGCCTATTATGAGAACAGCCCCAGCGGCAAAGCCCCTGATGGCCCAGGTGTTGCCTGCGAGGCCCACAAGTCCCGCCATGGATTCCCCAAAACCGAGGACATTGAGAGCACATCCAACGGCCTGACCGAAGCAGTAGAGAAGCCCAAGGGATCCCCCAAAGCGTGAGCCTAGAGTGTGGGCAATGAGGAAGTAAACTCCTCCACTCTCAACGCGACATCTCTCGCAAATCCCCACAGCTGAGAGAACGGATATGAGGGCAATGGACACGGAGGCAATAATAATGAGGATTGCATTGATAATCCCAGCTTGGGCGACAATCCACCCGGAGCGAAGGAAAACAATCACACCGAATATGTTTATGAGGCAGGACGTGAAGACCCCGTCCCACGTTCCAAAGAGCACCGGCTGTGATATGAAGAAATTTGTTCGCCACCATGGCTTGTCTCCTTGCTCCTCGGCAAAGATTTCATTGGCCCCGGATGCTTGATGCCCTCCAGCTGCGTACTGATATTCATCTCCAAGGTCTACAAATCCCCCTGAATTACCCCGTGGGCGAGCTCTATTGTAGTGATGGGGTTCCTCATTCCCCAGGCCATATCTGGAGGAAACAAAAGTGCCATTTTGGAGAAACGTTTCACCTGGAAAAACTTACGGAAAGTCTCACCTTGACCAATCCACCTCAGTCCGGCGATAGTTTGTGCGATCTTCTGCGTCCATTGTGTACCCAATGTGACCTCGCACACACTGTCCACCGTGGGAAATCACCAAATTCCTTATCACAACACCTCACCACTTATCAGTCCCAGGTGAATAATGGGGAGAACATGAAATTTCCGTGAGAAATATTTTTGCACTATTTTTGCCCACGCGTCTGATGTCATTCCCCCACACGCCCCCACTTTGAATTTCAACTCACTGTATGCACCACTTGCCTCAAAAACATCTCACTTTGCCACTGCCTGATCACACTCCCAGACACCGGAAGTGTAGAGAAATGGGAAGAAATGCTGAAAAATCACGGCTGAGTTTTTTTCGCACACAAACACGACCATGAATCATTGAAACTTGACATTTACGTTGTCACTTTCACCGGCCCTCTACCGGGAAAGTTGTTCAAAATCAAAAGTTAGGTTATGTGTGTGATATTTTTTGTAAATTCCTGCGTGAATCATTTTTTTTAGCAAAACTGCGGTGGATTGTGGGCTAAACAACCTGAAGACGCGGACTTTGCCCTCCTCGACCCAGTCTCACGACGATTGTGATATTTGCCCCGTGACTTGTGAAATAGTGCTGATGAATAAAATTCACCTGCACGACCGTGAGCTGCGGGACTTTCTGTGAAATGCTCTTGTAGTGAAGATCGCGTGAAGTGCTGGACTTTGAGGGAGAAAGGAATTTGTGGACTCTGAAAGAAGCTGCAGAGGTAAATAGGAACATTTTTAGCTTACGCATTTAATTGCGGGGTGCGATAGGAGATCGTGTAAGCACGACATTGAACGCGCGCGATAAGATTTAAGTGGATGTCAGTTGCTGGTGAGAGTTTGCAAAAGTGAAATCATGTGGAAATCAGCTGAGGAAAAGCTTGCCAGGGAGATTTTTCGGCAATCCAAGGCAAGCACCGACGGGGAGGCCATTAAGGATGTGCGGGAGAATAGTAAGAAGGTAAACAAATGGCGAGGAAGTGCGAAAAAAAATCATTTGGAATAATTAAAATTTTCTCTTCAAGGCCACCAAGGTGAGAATTGAAGTGCCTTGGGGGCATATTGCGGGCAAATGGTGGGGCCCAAAGGATGCTCGTCCAATTCTCTGCCTTCACGGCTGGCAGGATAACATTGGCACCTTCGACACGCTCATCCCACTGCTACCGCAGGAGTTCGGATACCTTGCAATTGATTTTCCCGGTCATGGATTCTCAAGCCCCTACCCACCTGGGATGTCCTACTCAGCCTACGACTACATTTGGCTCATCTATCGCATTCAGGAGATCTATGAGTGGAAGAAAGTCTCAATCCTTGCGCATTCCTTAGGAGCAATCCTCAGCTTTGTCTACTCGGGTCTCTTTCCGGAAAAGGTGGAATTTGTCATTGCTATGGATGCGCTTAAGCCCAAAATAATGCCCGATATTGTTGACTACATTAAAACAATGCTCACCGGTGTGGCACTCGAGGATGAGAGGAACCTCATTCCCAAAGAGCCGCCCAGCTACAATTTTGACGCTCTCGTCGATCGTCTCTACATTGGAACCTATAAATCAATTAGCAAAGACTACGGACCCTACATTCTCAGCCGTAATGTCCGGAAGTCCACAAAGTACCCCGATAAGTACTACTTCAACCGCGATGGACGTCTCAAGTACCTCATGCACCTCCTCATCAGCCAAGAGAGCTGCCTCATTCTAGCACGGAGAATTGACTTTCCCTACATGTACATTCGTGCTGACCAATCGATCGTGAAGTTCTGGGAAGAAGAAAAATACCTCCTGGAAGTCATTGAAGAGATGAAGAAATGCAATCCTCACTTTGTGATGCATCAAGTCCCGGGGCGTCATCATGTCCATCTAACACATCCAACAACCATCAGTGGCATCCTCTCGGACTTTATCCGGAAGAATTGTCAAGCGAACAAAGAGAAAAGAGCAAAGATTAAAAGCAAACTCTAAGAAAAAAAAAGTATTCCTCAAAAGAAAATTCATCGAAGATTTTCATATTCATTCCAGTTAAAAAGAATTTTTAACGCAAATCCTGAAAAAAGGACGATAACTTAATTAAAAAAAAAAAGGGGGATGTAGATTGTAAAAATTTTAGGAAAGGTCTTTTTTTTATTCCAATAAATTGTTTTTAAAATTTGAATAAAATCTTTGTTTTTATCGTTTTTATGCAAATAAGAATTTTCTTACTATACCTACTCAAGGTTATCTAAAAACAATTATAAGCTATTAAACGTTGATTTATTTAAAAGGTATTAAAACGTTCACGTAGTCATTAAATTAAAAAAAAAGTTTATTGCAGTTCTGGATTTCAAATCCGAATGAAGTTATTTTAACCCTTTAAAGTCTACGATCAATTTACCGAGTTGATTGAACTAAAAATGTTTTTTTGGGTTCCTTTGAGCTCAAATAAGACATTTTTGGCAAAAAATCCCTACTTAAAAATTTTCAGTTTTTCGTCCTTCCTGATCCTGTGAGTCCTTGGGGATATCCTTTTGTAATCATAAAATGATCAGAAATTGTAAAGACATAGTCTTGTACTAATTTGGACTCAATATTCATAAAATGACTACCTATACAAAATGAAACATTTTCAAAATTGAGCCTTTGGGTCAGCGTATGACCCAATAGACCTTAAAGGGTTAAAAATGTATAGGAAAAAAAGATAGAAAATGAAAGAATTTGAAAAATCTAATAAACTTGGGCTTTTCTGGTTGCCAGCGACGTTTTGGGGAATAAATGTGCTTCATCAGGTACTAATCTTCAATATAGTTTAACGTTTTTTTTTAACATGAAATTAACTCCAAAAAATTACTTTATTATAAAAACTTATAAATGAAGTATTTACGCGATTTATATGGGCAATTTGTAGGATTTTAAATTGTATTTGATGGATTTCTCGAATATTTTAGAAGGTTTTTATTTGCCTTGCTGGGTTTGGCTAAGAGACTTCTTAGATTTTTCTCCTGAATTTAAAAAGATTTGTGGTAATTGTGAAGGGAATTGTAGGATTTAAATATTACAGCAAAGGATTTTTCAAAATTGAATTTTAAATTTATCATTTTTATGTCTATGAAAGCAATTTGTCGGATTTATAGAATTTGCAAATCTATTTTCTACTTCTTTAATAAAAAGGGATTTAGAGAATTTTATTAAAAAAAAAAGTATTTATAGGATTTAAGGATTTTTTTTTAATTCTATAAGATTTGTAAATAAAAGAATATGTATAACAATTAATTAATAAAAAATAGAAAAAAATCATCAATCCTAACTCAAAAATCAGTTAAATTCAGAAAATCTTTGCAATATTTACCTATTTGCATATTTATGGGACTTGTAGGACTTATTGGATTTATGGGATATGTAAAGAGGATAAACTCGAATTTACGGGATTTTCAAAGAGATTTTGAGCCTAAAAAACATAAATCTTTAGCTTTGACCATTTTAAATGAATAAATACCTAATTTTATTGTATCCAACTGTAGATACTCTATTCATAGAACATCCTCTAGAAAATCGTATTTTTTTATAGAATAGCTAATTAAAATTTCCGACAGTTTGCATTCCTAAAACAATTTTAAAGGAATACTTCCAGCAGTTTGTAATAAAAAATTTCATCATGTAAATAAGTTGTTAAAAATCGTTTTATTACCGCAATAAGAACAAAATGAGTGTGTCTATTTTATTTTGATCTCATGCTAAAAGTCCACAATTAAAAAGCTTTTAATCTTCCTCTTGTGAGGTAATATAATTTTCTGCTTAGCTCATTCGGAAATGGTGTGAGGTACAAATCGGTTGCATGAGTGATAGGAGTGATAAAAATTGGAGTATTTCGCGTACAGGCTATTGGAGGAATTTGGCCAGCTGATAAGGAGGGCACAGAGATAGAGGTGATAACTCATTCAGTTTTTCTCCTTTTATTTTTTTTCCATTTCAGAGTCTAATCTGATTAATGTTAACATTTCGTCAGGTGTGGCGGGTTGTGGGTGTCAAGAATATTGCATTGGCACGAAGAATGGCAACATCGGTGGAACCCCAAACTGCTCTGACGAACGGTGTACCTGAGCGGGAGGTGAGATGAGAAGTTTTCCATTAACAATTTTTTTTTCAGTGAGTTTTTCAATGTCAATTTTTTCTCTCTCTAAAAAAAAAGGTTGAGGAGTTCACGTTTAACGTTCCATGGGGGAATGTTGCTGGAAAGTGGTGGGGCCCACGGAATACTCGACCAATTGTCTGCATTCATGGATGGCAGGACAATGCGGGTTCCTTTGATACACTCATCCCGCAACTTCCAACTGAATACAGCTACTTGGCACTCGATCTCCCAGGGCATGGATACTCTTCTAGGCTACCACATGGAATCTTCTACAGTTGGCTCGACATCAGCCTCTGTCTCCGTTTGCTGGCTGATCAGGAAAAATGGGATAAGATCTCACTTCTCGGACACTCCATGAGCTCACTCATTGGCTTTAGCTACAGCTCTACTTTCCCTGACAAAGTAGACCTAATGATTGGCATTGATGCTCTAAAACCTCACGTGCGCCCTGCTGAGAAGTACGCCCCAATGATTGAGAGAGGTTTCGAGGCCTTCCTCAAGGCCAATCAGCAAAATGAGGAGGGATCCGAACCACCAAGCTACACCTACGACGACATCCTCGAGCGCCTCCACAAAGGAACCAATGGATCCGTGACTAAGGAAGCCTGTCCGTATCTCCTCAAGCGCGCCATTGCTAAATCCAAAGATGATCCCGAAAAGTACTTCTACACACGCGACAACCGCCTCAAAGGCTTCAACTTCGTGACACTATCCCAAGAGATTGCCATTGAGATGACAAAGAGAATAAAGTGCCCGTATATGTTTGTTAAATGCACAAATTCCGTCTACTACGAGGACAAGAAGTACGTTGATGAGATCATCGAAGTTTTCCGGGAGAATAATCCAAATTTTGAGTATCACACCATTCAAGGGAAGCACCATGCGCATCTCAATGAACCCCACAAATTTACGGATATTCTCACAGCTTTCATCCGGAAGCATCGCAAGCCGTAGAACAATGAAATCTTATAGTTCTTTTTCCAATTCTTAGTTAAAAAATAATATATTCTTTCAAATTGTTCTTAAATTAACAAAGTGATTCCACTCTCCCAGCAATAATTTATTCTTTTTTTGCAACTTTTTCTTGCAATAAAAGTTGCAGCAAAAACTCAAATAAACTCACGCATAAAATGTATTTTTTTAGCAAATAAATCTGTGTTCGTTTCCAAGGGAATTTCAAGTTTTTTTTAATACTTTATTTTTCTCCCCTTAATTGTGAATCTTGAACTTTGAACCAGAAAATCATTAATTTTAACCCTTTCGCGTTTTTTGCGTCATACGCTAACCCAAACGTGATACATTTTATTTTTCCAAATATTTATTAATTTAATTGTTTTTTGAAGTTAGAAATTCATCAAATTCACGCAAAAGAGGTCAAAGAAGACCGGCTGAGAAAAGCCCTCTGTGAGGAGAGCATCTCTTGAGACAATAAATATCGTGATAAAAAGAGCTCATGTTTCAATGTTTCACGTGGACGAGAAAGGGTTAGGTAATAAAAAAAATTCAGATATTTCTAGACTTTTTTCTACAGGGATCAGGGAAAAATACGATAAAGACTTGCTTGAAAATGCAAACAATGACGTTATAATTAATTTTTTTTTGTCTTTTTAATGCATGAAGTAAAAATTCTTGGTTCACTGATGAAACATCAGCGACAATGTTTCATGTAGCCAAAAGAAGAAAGTCGTGATGTCATTGTTTGCATTTTTAGGCAAAACTTAACTCAATTGAATCTTTGTGGAAGAGAGAAAACTGTTAAGCTAACATTACCCATTTATCGATGAATAAACTCCTTTTCCGGAACTTCCTCCAAAAAATTCTCTTCCAGATAATTTTTTTTACAAATAAATCTCCATAATAATTTCAAAAGAATTTTCAATAACTTTATTTTCTTTTTTCAAGAAATATTTCTGCATTTAATAATAAATGATTTTTCTCCCCACTAATCCCTGGTTGGAATTCCTAGTCAATGTCCATGCTGCCAGATCCGGACACACCTTGACGTGGAATTGCAGTTTTCAGACACTCCTGATACGTCCATTTGGGGAAGACGCGCTTGTAGAGTTGCAGATAAACCGTATCCTGGGACTTGAGTTGCCCATCGAAGCGGCATTTCATGTGCCCGTGCGTCCCCAGGCTCTCCTTGATGTGTCCCAGACGACCACACCTTGTCCTCAGTTGAATTGGTTTGTAGTAATTCACATCTTCAGCATTGAAGAACATGAAGCGGACCACGGCGAGATCCTTGAGAATCTTCAGGGGATACCCACTGAGGCGAATACGTTTGAGGATAATGCGATTCGGATCGCAAGACAGGAGACTTCCTGCCGCCACGAGGGAGACACTCGAATCGGGATTTTGCCGGAAGCACATCACGGCAGCTGGAGGGTACTGAATGGGGGCATAGAAGCTCGCCACGACAACCTCATCGGGGCGGAAGAATTTCTCAAATTTGTATTTATTCCCATGCGTGTGCTCGCTGTAGATCGGATTGGCCAGGAAGCGCCGATAGCCACATTGAATGATGAGCCTCTCCTTGGACTCAATGGGCATCTCAGAGTCCGGAGTACGGCGAAGAATGCAATTTACGATGGACATTTTATGCTCATGCGGTAGGAGTCCGTAGATGATGAAATTTTCACTCTCCTGCCCAGATTTGAAGGCATCCCAGATATCTCTATTCACGCCCTTGATGTGAATAGTGAGGTAGAGCCCAGCAGGAACACCAACAACGGATGCAGCTTCCTTAAGCTCGAAACGTGCACGATTGCGGAAGTTTTCGAAATGAAAGATTCTGCTGTAATCACTGGGGAGGCCTTTCTCCGTATCCCACGGGGACGTCCTGAAAGACTCCAAGCCACGATATTTTTGATATCTCAGCCTTACGGGAATATCCTGCGGGGTGTCAATTTCATCGGGCCAGTGTTTATCCAGCTGAGCGGCTTTGAGCTTATCCAGCGATCGCTTCTCTTCCTCCAAATCCATTCCCTCATCGTATTTCGCCTCATTGGAGATACCTTCCTCTTCAGTAATCTCCTCGTACTCTTGATCATCATTTTGGGAACCACCATCGTCCATTTCAGCATTGGAATCCACTTCCGATGCACACGACATGAAATCCTCATCATCATCATCAGATTCATCTTCACTCTCTTCATCCTCTTCAACTTCCTCCACATCCGGAATCCATGCAGCTGTGTAGCTATTCATTCCCACAGGGACTCTCTTGACGAGTTTCTTCGGTTTCTCCGTCTCTTCCTCAACAGCTTCCTCCTCCTCTTCCTGCATCACATCATCCACAGCATTTTCCCTATCCAGGGGAGTTTGTCTATCATCCGCCACCGCAAAAACTTTCCGGACAATTTCTTGATCCAAATTCCTCTTGTCAATGGGATATGGGTCAGTAATGACATCAATTTGAGCCATTTGAAAGTCTCCCAGTCCGGGAATGTAAACCAATCGATTGACATCCAGTGGTGTTCCCCTCAAATATCCCGTCACCTTCAGCACCTCCTCCTCATACTCCACCCTATCCGCATAGAGATGTGGCCTGTACATCCTATTCCTCAGTTTTGTCTTCTTCTGCGCCCCAATCTTCCGCAGGAGATTCAGAGCGTCGGAATTAGTATCCAGAGACAATAATTTCTGATCCGGAAGCATCTTTTCTATCCCTTTCTGAATCCCTGACTTCATGGGGATTCTCTTCTTGGGTGCTATCGATTCCAGATCTTGCAGAGCAACAATGGGCGTTGGGAGTCCCTGAGCAAGAGCCATTTGGAAAATCCTTGCACCCCACTTATCCATAATCTCCCCCTCGGGATTATTTGCGGAGACAATAAAGAGTGTCGTGTCGGCAACTTTGAGATAATCCAGAGCTGTAAATTCATTCCCACGCCCCACGGGCGGTACAATAAAGGAGAATCTCTGCTTGAAGCGTGGCACACTCAAGTAGGTTATCCCTGTGGAGTTTTTGTAAACAATCGCTTCCGGATCGCACTTCTCCAGCATGTCCAGCGTCGATCGGGGATCAATACTCGCCTCCAGGGGTAGGAGACACACGAGGAATGGGGCGTATTCCGCTGTGCCAAGTTGCCTCTTCTTGTTCATCGTTTCTGCACGCTTATTCTTCCGCAGCTGATTCGCCTGCTGCCGTCGACTGTCCCTACTCATCACCTTATCCATCTTCCGGCTGAGTGCCTTCACGGAAGTCTTCCCTGTGGACAGGAAATGCATTGAAATCTAAGAAATCTCCCAGGATAGGTGGGAAATGAGGTTATTACCTTTGTTTGCATTTTCAACAGCAGACTTTGAGCGATGCCGCCCCGTTTTGTGGGGCTTATTCGTTTGCTTGAGACTCCCATGGCGGTGCCTCTGCTGCGTATTACTCATCCTGAGGCGTAAATCCCAGAAAAATTCAGAGAGAGAATTTTTGCTTGTTTCACACGTGAGATTTGTTTTGATTATTTTGAGGTTATGTTGTTTGCCGATGCCGAGCCGATGTTTGCGGTTGCGGTTGAGAAGTTTTATAATGTTTTCCGTTGGAAAAATTGAACGGTATCAACCGTTTGGAATCCTGTGAACATAATTGAGGTTATGTTCAGATCGCAGCAGACGTGCATCACGTTTTTCCTCGCAGGATAAAGAAAACTTTAAAAACATTCATTAATTAAACGTGAAATCATCAGAAATTTGGGTAAGAATTTTTCTTTACAATGTTAAGAACAATATAAAATGTGTTTTTGTGAAATATCTCTAAAAATCTCTTCGATTTATCTATTAGATTACACATAGTGAACATGGCGACGATGGCGAACAACAATGCTGCATTGCCTCCCTTTACATTTGGAAAGAGCCCGGATGTAACTTTCATCTTCTTGGCGGATGGTGGAGAGAAGCTACAGGCAGAGAAACTCAAATTGGCGCAGATCAGCGAAGTTTTCAATATGCAGTTCTATGGTGAATTTGGCTGCAGTGAGGAAATCACCATAAAGGATATAACCTTTGATACTTTCAAGACTACCATGGAGTTCCTTTATGGGATTGAAATTACGATTACAGCGAAGAACTTCGAAGAGATCCTCTACATGGCTTCAAAGTACTTCATCTTTGACCTTATTGGGAAGGTAATTGGGTTTGTTGATACATTTCTCAATGAAAACAATCTTTTGGATCATTATGAAACCCTGGAGAAGTATCAGATCGAGAAATTGAACCACAGGATGCAGGAAATTTGTGAGAAATTTCCTCTCAAGATTATTGAGCGGCTCACTGACTCTAAAGTCCATATGGGCATTCTAAAAAAGATCTTGGAGTCTCCAATTCTGAATATTGCCAAGGAATACGATCTATATGCTGCTGTGGCTGCCATGATGCAGAGGACATCTCAAAATGTAGTCAAAATTGGAGAGGAAATGAGGAAGAAGATTGGAAAACTGATTTATTTTATCAGATTTCCTTTGATGTCCGTGGATGAATTGATTCTATGCGGACAGGCTCCGTCCCTCTTGACTGACAGACAATTTCTGGATCTTCTCTATTTGGTTAAATCTGGCAAATACAATGAGTCAGTCCAGTTTTTTTCTATGAAGCAGAGATATTATCCTAAAGTGGAGAATTGTTCACACTGCAAAAAGGGGGTAACCAAGAGGTATTGCCAGGCTTGTGGAAAGTACTTTTAAAGGGTTTAAAGGCCTTAACTTGATTCCATCCTACCCATGACGAAGAAGGGACAAAAACTTTTTCTGATTCTTAAATCAGATAATTATTTTGTTTTTCATGAATTTATAAAAAAATCCTAACTTATTCATTCCCTAATATTTAATTGAACTATATAGCCTTATTTATTGTTAAGGCTTCCTACATGAAATAATGATATTTCTATGTATTTTCTTCGAAATCAATAAATATTATTTTGAAATACGATTTTTAACCGAATTTCCTTTTAACCCATTTGAAGCAGGATTTGAAGTTTCTTTTCTAACGTTTGAAAAGCACCGTTTGCCTGCCATTACTTTCTGCAAAGATTTTTTTTAGCTTGAAAAATAAAATATCTGAACTTTTAGGGTGTTTTGAGATCAAAAAATTAAATTAAAATGAAATTAATATTTTATTTCTTAAAGTAACATTAATTTAAAAAAAAAAAAACTCAGGGTTAAAGTTTCATGAGAGCGTTAAAAAATCAATCTTTATCGGTTGACGGGGTTGACTTATATTATCAAGGTAGTTGGAAGGAAACATAAACAAGTGATTAAATATAAATCAAAGAAAAAAATATTCTAAATAAATCCTTTTATTAATTCAATTAAAAATTAATCAAAAACCAAAGAAGGAAATTCCTGTATTGAAGAGAATTGAAATTGATTGAGAGTTTAATTTTAAGGATTTTCGCAAGGAGAAAAATGTTTAAGGAATCGAGGTCAATATTTCTAAGTAAGTAATTTGTGTAACAGATGATGCGAAACCTTCTTAAGTTTATAATGATTTCCTGCTTGAATATTTTAAAGAAAAGTTACAAGGATTTATTGCGCTATTTACTGCATTTTAAAGGATGAACTGAAATATTAAGTCAATTTAATTTGCCAGAAGTCCTTTTTTTCAGGTTATTAAAAGACACAAAAGATGTGAAATTTAATGTAAAGAGTTATTGACAAAAATTAAAAAAAATGAATCTAAAATATGTACTTCGTGTTTCTTTTAAATATCTGATGAAATTAAAGTCAATGAAGTCAATCGATAAACCTAAAGCTTCATATGGATTGAGCCTTTTCATTCATGTCTTCCTGAATAAGAAATAAATTTAAAATTAGTTAAACGGTGCCATTATGATAATGGCAATATGTAATACTTAATTGCGAAGAAAAATTTTGCATAAATGGTTTGTCCTTCCTCAAAAGGATTGCTAGTCTTCTCTGCACTGTTGAAAAGATCAGACGTTCAGCAAGTTTTGCGCGTAACTTTATCTAAAAAAAAGTTTTCTTTCTATAGTAAAAATATACACTATACAGGTCAGTTGAGAAGTTTTATAAAACGAAATATAAATATGTGTTTGGATTTAGTTCGTAATAATGGATTCGTGGATTGTGAAATACCGTAATTAATAAAGGAATAATAAGGACCTTAAATTTTATACCTTTTAAGACACACCTACCCTTTACGATTGTAAAATTCATTCAATTTTGTGAAAACACTGATGAAAATAGAATGTAGAAATTATGAACAAAAAGCACAATTTTTTTTAATTGAGAGTAATTTTTTTATTTCCTAAAACTTATAGTAGAAAATGTAAAAACTAAATTATTTTTTCCAACTCATAATTTTATTTATATCACTAAGCGATTATAGAATCAGAGAAAGAGTTATAATTATTTTCAAAGAATCAATAATTTATTTTATTTATAATTTTGTTTATTGTAGAAGGCCGACGTGTGATTTAGATTGACAAAATGGGGAATGACGTGATTTACACAGCATTAATTCAATAGTTTTTGACCACTGAGAATGACACGCAGAGTGTCGAAAGCTCTGGCAATTCGAGTTTTAATTGCTGAATAAAAACAAATCGACGCTCACCGGAAGGAGAATTTCAAAAATTCTCCATTTTTCTCAATATAATTTTGTATTATCCTAGTTTTTTTTTTAAAGTCTCATTCAGAGTTAAATTTTAAAGTAATACATTTCCTTGACTGAGATTTTTTTCAGTGTACGCTCTGTACGATTAAACTTTTCCTCTAAATACTTGATAATGCAAACTCCCAAAAATGCCATCAATTGGGCCAGAAGGATAAAAAAGCTAGTTGGGAATCAATCGTCATCAGAGTATTGTTCAGCAGAAGGACAAGCAATGGCGGCTACTGTGGACGAGGTTGCTCGAAAGAGATTCGAATGGCTCGTTGATTTTTTCGAGAAGAGCATCTGGGTGATAAATTGTGGATATCGCGGCAAGACAATTCGTGCCCATAACTACATCTTTCCCCTAATCTTCTTCATAAGCACCTGCTTCAATCTCGACTACGTACGCCTGACCTACAACAGTACGAATCGCGTTCAAGCAATCTATACCATCATCTTCATAGCTGTGCACATGCAGTCACTTGGGAAAGGACTCATGCTTGTAATCAATTACCACGATTTTAAGAATCTCTTTAGTGAATTACGGAAATTCTACACTGAAGGTGAAAATGGGCTTGTGAAGGAAATAAGGATGCGTAACAATGCAGCTCATATTCCAGGCATAACTATTGGAGTTTTGTAAGTCAAGTTTGATGTTTGTCTGTTTAATTGATCTCCTAGTTTGCTTTTCTAGCTTGATGTTTGTCTAGTTTTCAGTTCAGCTTATAGATTTTTCTTCAGTTTAATGTCTTGTTTAATTGAGAATTGCTTAGTTTCTGGGTATCATAGCTTGGAGTTACTCTGTCGTAGCAAAACCATGGTCCTAGCTCTATGTCCTTTTTTTTACGTTTTAGCCTGATGTCTAGCTTAATAACTAATTTGCTCTTCTCATCTTAAATCTTAAAAAAATCGTTTAGTTAATAAAATTTAAATTTTGAATGTGCTCCATTTTTTAGCGTCTACTGCTCAATGTTGTGGGGTGCTGAGATTTTTCTTCAATTCTTCATCCGACGAATGGGTGGTGTTGTTTTCCCGATGCAGTACCACATACCCTTTATCAGTGAAACCAACCCCTGGTTCAACATTATTAACTACACAGTCCAGGATTTCATTTTTATTGTCACCTTCATAGCAATCAGCGTGAGTGATGGCCTAATCATCATGATTGCATTCCATTTTCGCAGTGAACTGATAAGCGTAGCTGAGCTGATCTCCATCCTTGACGACGTCGAACAGTACAAGAAGTACAAAGATATCTTGCTAACAATCCACCGAATGCATTGGAATCTCGTTCATTTATTCAACTTTCTCTCCGATGTTTATTTCTACATGTCCTTTGCGCAGGTAACATCAACATTTGTTGGAGCAACTTTCCTGTTGTACGCCGTTATGGATAATGGACTCGATGTTGCCAATGGCGTCGTTATTGCCGTTGTTGCCCTTCAAATTCTTATTCTTTGCCTCTTTGGGGAGATTATCTTTGTCAGAACCGAAGCTCTGTCGAATCTTCTATACCAAACCAAGTGGTATGAGTTTACGCCGCGAGATAAATTGTATTTCCTATTTATCCTTCAAAATATTCAGAAGCCATGGGGACTGAAGGCTGTTGGTGTTATTGATGTATCTCTTTACACATTTATTGAGGTGAGTGACATAAGTTAATTTGACAAGTGTTGAATAGTTGACAGATGTCAAGTTTTTTATACTTTTCTAAATTAGAAATATTAGATTTTTTTTTGAAAAAATTCTCTTGCTTTTTTCAACAGTTGGTAAAACTCTGTGGAACCTACTGTGTTGTGTTTTACGCACTGGTCAATCAAAACAGGCAATAAGTATTTTTATTGTCGGGAAAATCCAATAAATTTCATTACTTTGGGGAATTCTGCATTATTTTTTGTAGTTTCAATTTGTAAAATTAAATACTTTTTAGTTGGATTTTGTTTATCAGGGCCTGAAGAAGATCTCGAAACGTCGGAAACGTCACAACAGATCGAAGTGTCACATAGACAAACGTCAAATTGGTCACGTCAATAAAGTAAAAATTATATAAAATATTAAAATGGATTATTTTGCCACACCTTTCCCTAAAAAAAGAATCCAATATGTACTTGATTTTAATTAACTAAAATTAAATCACAAATATTCCACAATCGAGCTCACTTGCAATATACTTTGAGAAACTTGAGAAAAGACAAGATTAGAGTATGAGTACTGATAAAAACATCAAACAATATTATTACACCTACTCCTAATTTTTATAGAGCTTCATTGGGACTCTAAAAATCTGATACAATTTCATTATTTACTCCCATTTACTTTTCCGAATTACTTTATGGCACGCAAAAAAAACGACATATAAAAGAACTAAATAAACAATTCAATTATCGTCTTTTTATCGCACAAGGAGCTTCACATTGGTTGAGAATTTTCCTCGCGTCTTGAGGTTGAATGTAATTTCTCGTTTGTTTAATATTTTAAATACTTTTGTCGTACTTGAGATGATTTTATTTAATTAGAAGGTGCGAAAAAGTATGTTTTTAACTCAATTTCGCGCCTATTTTATGCCCACGAGGCTGTGCGTTTCAAGATCAACCCGTAGTGGGAACAAAAATGAAGCCGCATTATGTGTCTCTGCGTGTGCCTTTAAATCCCTCCATCATAAATTTTAAATAACATTTTAGTCATTTTTTGTATAAAATGAGAAATATTTTTTTGTGATAAAACTCTGGGACGTGAATTTACATAATTTTTCTCTCTAAACTTCTGACTGCAGAATATTTTTTTCGCTCTACTCTGTGTGTGCCAGAAGAAGCACAGAGACAAATAAGTTGACTCACCTTGACCCAAACACGGAGACAGTGCGAGTTTTTCTTTACAAAGCATTCTTTTTATTTTATTTTTCTCATAATGCTTCTCTCCCATTAGACATAGTAAATCATTTTATTGAGTCACACAAAACATCAATTCTCTGTGTTTTGAAAATTCTTATTATCGTGTACTTTTCAGTTCAATTGGACGACAAATGAACTGGACATATTTTTCATTTCCAAATAAATGGCAAAAGATCATTAAATTGGATGATTCATAGAGGCCAATTGCGAGAGAGAGACGCTATACGTATATGTATATTTCAATGAAAACGGCAAAAGATGAATAAAAATCATCACTATCAGCTTATCAGGAGAAAATTTGCACGATAAGGCACTTTGCGTACATATATATTTGGCGGATGAGCAAAAAAACCCCAAAACGATGCGTCATGAGCCACTTCAGACACTCTCACCTGTGGAGCAGCTTCTATTTGCTGGCTTTGCTGGTTATAATTTAATACGACACACTTTACTTTTTTTCGCAAAGGGGCTAACAAATCAATTTATTTTGCGAAAAAGATGAAAATTATTTTTTTAATTTTTAAATAAATTTTCTATACGATAAAAATCAGAGTAAAATGGATGAAAATTTAGTGAAAATTATATTTTTCTAACACTTTGAATAATCTCAAAATCGTTAAGATTAACGAATATTCTTTGAATATTATTTTCTAAATGTTTCGAATATTCTCTTAATTTGAATTAAATTAAAATAAAAATAAAAATATTTATAAGACGTAGGATTAGCAAATGATTCCAAAAATTGACTTAAAAACTTAAAGAACTTAAAAAATTCCCAAAAAATTATTTTCAATTAATTTGGCTCACTGAATAAATTGCAACACCTTAAAAAAATTAAAGAGAATAATATTTTATAAAACAACACACGTTTGAGCTACTTATCCACCCCCATAAGATACAAAATTGAATTTTCTCTCAAGAAGAGAGAACTTTACGCCTTTTTTTCTTTAATCTTGATTTTCTGCTTTTTTTTGCTTTTTTCGCGCGCGGGTGAAAGAAATCTTTCTTTGACGATAAAATTGTTTATTTTTAAGAGAGCATGAGGAGGATTGCCTGTAGAGAAAATTAATTTCAACCATCCCCCTTTTTTGCTGCAGGTTGGAAATTTTATTTCTGCAAACATTACTATCTTATCGCAGAAAATGTGAATAATGTTTACGTGAGAGCGAGAAGATCTTTTTTAAAAAATATAAAATAGTTGGTGGAAGTGCGCAAAGTGGCTTGAAAGTGGCTCTGTGCATGGAAGAGTCTTCGTTGGATGTGTCTCGATCTTCAGCACAGTGTTGGGTGATGTGTCGATCGTATTGGATTCCCGCGTGCGATCTCCTTGAGGAAAATGCTGTAAATTGCATTTTTTAGAGACAAACTGCGGAATTCTTTTTAAAATTTCTATATGCTACAAATTACATAATTCCCCACTCTCTGGATAGTCTCCGTGAGACGATCGTCAGCAATTCTCGTGCCGAGGTATTCTCTGGTGTGTCATTTGTGTGTAAATCAACGCGATGTGATCACGCGAGAGAATTTTTCTTGAAAGGGGTTTTTTTTATTCTTCTTGTTATTTGTGTGCTGGTGGAAAGACAGTGTTGGCTTCCTAATCTGTGGGACTGAAAATAAAAAGAAAAAATTGTCCAAACGCTTATCAGGTACCCAAATTAATCAACAAAACCTTTCCTATTATTGCTCAAAGTGTTATCGCTCGACTCAACTTACGCGCTCTCATGGTACGCGTTGTGATCGATAATCACCTAAAAAAATGTAACCAGTCAATGAATTTCATTCGGCCACACAACACCTCAATGCCGAGTGATCCCCACACCAAGGATCATCTCATCTTTAAAAAAAATCAGGAAAACCCCCTCGCAGAGATCCCCAAACCCACCCAAGATTTTTTTTTCACTCAACGAACGTCGAAGTTTTCTGTGAACGTGTGTGGACATCGTTGTAGCATCTGAGAAAAATAATACAGTGAGAAAAAAACCTCATACTTAATGTTCTATTCCGACTTTTAAGTGGAGAGTGTTGGAAAAAAAAAGTTGAAGGTGAAAATGGCTTGTGGTGGACTCCGTTGCTCAATGCTCTTCATTGGACTTTTTGCCCTGGTGAGTTGTGAAAAATTTGCGGGAAGAAAATTTCACGTGAAATTGCTGACCAAGATCATTTGCTAAAGTGCAAAATTTTATTTAATTTTTTCTTCTGTGCAGATCCAGGCCATTGCATTCCTGGTGATGGGGATTTTTGGTATTCTCGCTCATCAGTGCGACGTACAAATGGACACCTCTCAGCTCAATTACTTAATCTACCTCACATACTTCCGACGTGAGTCGATCAAATTTCCCCACAAAAAAAAAAAGAATTTCTTCTTCAAAAAAATAATTTTTAATTGTCCTCCCTGTTTTTTTTCCACAGACGCTCAGTGTGGGGAAGTTAATTGGCAACTACTGGGTATAGATCTTCCGCCAGGAGTGCAAGTAATCAAACCCGATGTATCTGATGTTGCACTACGAATGCAAATCTTCATTAAGATCTACATTGTCACGAGTTGCTTGTTGATCATCACGTCCATCATGTTCATTGGTAAGATACTCACACCTCCACAAAGTATCTCTCCACCATACTCTCTCGCATCCCCCTAAAAGAGCTTCACAAAACATCAGAAATTTTCACTGACCTCACAAAAAAGGTGCTCATCGCGTGATCAGAATCTCAAAAAGTTGTCGCTTTTCTGCGAAATCTAATCATCTGTATAGTCAACGATAACCAGCAATCACCCACCAATATTTCAAGACAATAAGATACTTATTTCAAAATGTTTTTATTGAGCTCTCGACATTTGTAACGATAGCCATCTCCTGATTTCTTTTTTTTTCTTCATGTTTTGTTCAGCCGGCACGAGCTCATCCTGCCTCAGCCGAGCTTTCTTGCGTTTCTTCTGCTACGCCTTTGCCGTCACGTTCCTGGTGAATTTTGTCTTTGATCTCGTGGCTACGGGATTCCACATCTATGACATCACATGGACAACGGTAATTACCTACATATGATAATACATAAAGCCACAAATATGTAGGTACTAACCAACATATAGTTGAGTAGTTTCTTGGCCTATTTGCAAATGTGCGCGATGGTGAACAAATCAATCAAAGCCAGTTTGGTGTGAGAAAGCAAAAAAAAACTCACCGAAAAATAAATTTAAAAATATCAAAGAGGAAATTGATTGTTCCAAAAAATGTTCACCAGTAAAAGTTACCGTCGAATTTCAATTGCGTTTTTCAACTTACGAGACTCTCTGATAAGAATATTTTTTGTTTTTTTTTTTAAATTCAAAATGTTTCATTTTCTAGTGATTTCTAGTATACAAAGCTATTTCTTTTTAAATATTTTATTTTAAAGATTTTCAGTTAAATGTTTTTTCCTGTACTGGATGCCTTTGGAATAAGTCTTGGCTCTCTTGCTTAATTTTTAATAAATTTTTTGGGAGTTGTCTAGTTATCTTAACTCCAAGAAGTCGAAAGTTTTCAAAATTTCCAATATTTTAGCACGTTTTTTTTCAAATTCGGGCCTCAAAGGGTTATATTGCTGTTTTAAAATCTTAAAAAATTAATCGAAATTTTAGAAAAACGTTTATAAATTTTCGGCATTATTAGGAATAATTTTTTTTTAAATTAATTTTCTCTTTAATAATTAGTTTCTTTTTTAAAATTACTTTATTATACTTCTACTTTTTTAATCTTTTATTTTATTCTGAATTCCACAGACCCTCTACAACTTCCTGGAATTCATTCAAGTTGAGAATCGGGATCAGTTGATGCAGTATTTGGGCGACGTATCCATCGTTGCCCTTCCCATTCCCTCCGTCATCATGACCGTCGTGTCATCTCGAGGTGTCTTGATTGCCATCATGAACTTCACTGGGATCATCATTGTCTTCATGTCCATTAAGAAGTTAGAGGAGAAGGTGGTGCAGAAGCCCCCGAAGGCGGTCAGAGCACCAGATTTTGGCTACGAGAGGCAATTTCCACCGTCTGAGATGACACAGAGGAGGGTAGCAGATCACATTACGCAGCCGTATCCGGAGGAGTATCAACAGGAGGTGCCACAGCAGAAGATCGTTGCGCCAGTACAGACGCGCAGTCGCTACGATGACATCAATCCACATCCGTATCAGTATGACAATCACACGTATCAGCCGGAGAATCAGCTGGTGTCTGCCATGAAGCCACATCCCATCATTACGACAGAGCGGCGTTTCCTGGAGCCCCTAAAAGGTGGTGAATCAGATGGTTCACTCTCCTCACGGGCATCCCCATCGAGGAGTCATGATAGTCTCGAGAATAATCGAGACTCCACGTACATGGGCTACGCACGTATTCCACCTGTGGACACAAAGAGAACCCCCAAGGTGGAGGAGCCCAATCCCATTGTTCTGCGACACACGAAACCAACACACGGTGGCTCCCTGAATCGCGACGAGAAGCCAGCAGTGAGGAAGACATACTCAGATGCAAATAGGTTCTCACAGCAAGCACCCCCAGAGGAGCTGCGAAGTCAGCTGCCGTGGTCCTACTTCCAGAGCAGGCACGAAGTGAAGCGACCCAGGAAAATTCAGGAGCACAGCAGTGACGAAATCCCACCCCCAGTCCCTGTGCCTGACTACACATTGCATTTCCCGAAGAAGGGTCGACCAGGACCTCCGCCGCCGCCCAAGCCAACCAAAGAGAGCATCGAACGTGAGTAAAACAAAAAGCTCTTTTTTCGTGACTAATTCCCCCATTAATCTTAGAGTTCTATCAGTTCACAAAAATTCCACGCTTATCGACCCAAATCGAATTCTTGCGAAAATTTTGTAATCTTCACCTCGCAGCTACGTCCTGCGAAAAATTTTGGGGCTACAATGTGGGCCATTAACTTTGAGATTAAAAATAGAAGAAGAGAAAGGAAAATGACCGATTTTGATAAAATAAAATTGTAACGAAAATTATTGTTTAAAAATCCAAAATTGAGGTAATACGAAATTGATAGAATTAAATGATTTTCTGTTAAAAAACCTCTGCGATTTTTTCCTTTCTTTTTTTCAATATTAAAATTAAATCAAACGAGCGAAAAAAATGATAACTTTTGGCAAAATTTCTGAAATATTTGCCAGATAAATTCCTCCCAGCTAATAAAAAAATGAAATTCTTAAATATTCTTTTCTTTTGTTGATCAGTGTAACTTCCTTCTCTTTAGCTACAATTTCTTAAAGTACATAATCTTCAGTCTTAAATTATTCATTGTAGATTAAAGCCTTATCAAATTGCTCGATGGTATTTATTATTCACAATTTTTATTGTTTTGTGTCGCAATTTATTGCCAAAAGATAATTCCACAAAAGAATTTTTTTTCTTTTCAATATCACTGAAAAAAATTTCTTTAAGAAATAAAATAATTTACTTTAAGTTAATTTAATATATTTTAAAAGAATTTTGTTGTGTATTGCAGGATGGAGTGGACCAGAAGTAACATACTGAGCGCCATACTGAGAACATGTACCCACAACATCCTGCCAAAAAAAGTTCCGCCACAGCTGAAGAAATCAATAATAAAAAAATATTTTGTGTGATAAGAATATCTTTGCAGCAAGTTCGATAAGATTATAAATGTATTATTTTAACTAAATATTTTTTTCTTCTTATTTGCGAGTGTGTGTGCCAAAAAGAACCTCCATAGAGAGCTGGGAAGTTTTGTGGTGTTATCAAACCTCTTGAAAATTGAACAAAGCTCATGAAGAAGAAAAAAAAACTTTTTTTTCTTTGGCCGATTTTTTCTATGGAATTTCTTCATCATTAGATTGGAATCCATCCTCATAATCTCTGCACATCATCACCTTGATATTTTCGTGGTTAATTCATATTTTAACGTTTTTTTTGTTCCTTGAGTGCTAAACGCGGGGTGAGAGATTCGGGGGAGTTTTGTGATAGAGCCTGGCCTGATAAAGATTTGTGTGTGAAAAATTCTTATCAAAGTTTTCGCACTGAGGTGGGTATCGATGCTCACCTGAAATCCATTGGCAGTGTTAATTGTGACTCGGTGCTGGGAAACGGGAAAAGAATTGTGTGGTGCTCATGTGAGGAGGAGGATTCGCCACGAAGAAGGATTTTTATTCTTAAATAAATAAATTCAGTGTTCTGTGTATTAGAATCTAAGAAGATTGCTAAGAAATTAAATTCTCAAAGAGCGTGGGAGTGAGAGTTAAGGAAAGACTTAACGATGTATTCGTCCTTCAGATATCTACGACCAATTGTGGTCTTTGCAGGAGTTATAGGAATGGTGAGTAGAGGAGCATCAGTGAACGTTTCTTAACAGTCTTAAATGTTCTCAACGCGATCTTCATTGAGAGAATTTAAAAAAAAAATATATTTTAAAAATTTCTCGAGCAAAGTGATTAATGATGATTCACAAAATGAGCTGGGTTTTGCGATGAAAGCATTTATCGTGAAAATTTCTCCACACAAGTGAGGTCGTGATTCGCAGCACAGTGCGCGATATTATCAGAAAATGAAACCATCCCAGCCCCAACTTGGCCCAGCTTGTCCCAAGCCTAGCATAAGTCGCCTTAATCATACTTAATCGCCAGCAGAATTATGCTACTTAAGCCCCATTTTAGTCCCGAAAAAATTCTATGACGAAGGGAAAAACTAGTGGAGATGGGAAAGAGCGCGGTAGCTATAAGATAAAGACGCCGCGAACATCATCAATAACAATGTCGTGATTTTTGATTAAAAGCCACATTACGCGACAATTCTTATCGCACTCACCACACTCTTTCTCGCAATCACAGCTGCAATCGCTACTGTGGATAGCCTTTGCCATCGTCGCTCTGACCGCCTATTACTGCCACATGACCTTCGAGAATGTCGTCCCGAGTGTGGGATCCCTCTTTGAGCTCACCTTCTTCCACGTCTACTTCCGCGGTCCCTGCGACTTGCCCGACTTCCCGATCATTGACTTTGGCATCGTCAACAATCTCCCCCTGTTGGAGCCACTCGATGTGCACGCCATGGCCTGGGCCTACCTCATTATCTCCTTCTTCTGGCTCATTAGCTCTCTCACGATCATCATCAGTAAGTATTCCCGAAAGAATTCCATTTTATTTCTGTTTTGAAGGTTTAGAATAAAGAAAAATTATTTATTTTTTAAAATAAAGTTTCTTTAATTTTTTTTATTTGAATGAGAAGAAGTTTAATAAATAAAATTGAGAAAATAACAATTGCATTTAACGACGTTTTGATTTTTTTTGTAAATCTATTAAGATTTCTAAACGCATAAAAATCTTCTTTTTTTCTTAGACGTTTAATCGGTTTAATCGATTTTGATAAACTTTTAAAATCACAAAAGCGATAAGTTTCCAAGAAATGCAAAAACTTTTTCTCAATCAGAATTAATTGAGATAAAGTCAATGATCTTGTGATATTCTAAAATAGGTGTTTAATCAGTTTGATTTTATCGATTTTATGCTCAAAGAAATGAAATTATTTTGTATTTTCAGCGTGCAAAGAAGACTACATTAGATATGCAAATATTTTCCTGTACATTTGGATTTTACTCACATTGGGCGTGTCAATCGTAGACATGGCTCTGGGTATCCTCTTTGGGCTCGATTATGGAACAATAATGGTGATCTTTTGCTCAATTAACAAATAATTCAAATGAATCAATTAATTATTGAAAAAAAATCATTTGTTGCACAGACGGAAGCTCACAACTTCGCATTGGACGGAGCAACGATCAATCATGCGATCCTTCTTGCAGCACAGGCTTCAGCAGGTGTCCTGATGGGAGTTGCATTTCGAGGATTCCTTCTTTGGCTCATTAACATCGCCCTAGCTCTCTACCTTCTCACGCATACCTTCAAGATATCTGATCACAATCGCATGAAGGTGAGTTTGATGTGTGAGATTTATTTCAAGACGCTGATAAGATGTGTCATGGCGTCTTAGCTGCCATCGCAATGATTTTTCTCTTTGATTGTTTTCAATTTTGATTATTTTCAGAGTGGAATTGATAACGCAACCTTTGCATCTGAGCCACATTCCCTCAAAAACGACAGACCCATCGATGCTTATGGATTCAAGTAAATATTCTATGGTGTCCTTTAACGCTATTTTTGGCGCCATAACCTAACATTTTTGTTCAATATATTTTTTTAGCAGCACTCGTCCAGTGAGTACTTGGCAGACTCCAAGTTCCTTCCACCCCGATAGACATCCAGTCGTGGATGATCGTGACTATCGGCGTCCTATTACAACCTACGAACTCCATCCAACGCCACAACAGCCACCACCACCGGTTACACGTCGTCGCGATGACGATGTAATTCTCCGCCGAGACGCTGCTGCGAGCGTGGCACGTGAAATAAATCATCGCAATAGCTTCAGGAATGAACCTGGTGTTCCAGCACCCGACTACAGTCCACCGATGCCACGGAGCAATCCCTATGAAAACCGTCCGGCGCTAAAGTCCGCCATGAGAGCTTCCCGATATCAGTAGGAATAAAAATGTAAAAAAAAGTTAGCGCGGTCAACTCACACTTATCATCTTCAATTCACGCCAATTCAGTGACATTTTTCCCCACAGCGAGAATGAGAATAAAGAGAAATTTGAGGAAATTCGTGAACCATTTCAATCCCATATAAAAGTTGCTCAATTCAAGGCACACGGAACTCAATGATGGGGAGAATTTTACTAAATCGGTGTAGAAAGTAAATTGTTTACTAACTTTTGTCAATTTATATCATTTTGATAATTTATATTCTTAAGAAGGTTTAAAATCTTTAAAATAGTACTTATTCCAAATTCTAATTCCCAACCTTATGAAGTCATATTGAAAATTTCCGCCATTTTTTTTAAATCTAGCTATAAAAAATAAATACTATCCGAGCGTTTTTTACCCATTTTGATTAGCACGATAAGCATAAAAGGAGCGAGAAACTTTATCAATCTGATTATATTCTTTACATTCCTAAAATGTAAAGAATTAACCAAGAAGATTTCCATATTTCGTATAAAATTCATCTCTAAACGTTCCCAAATGCGCGTTATCAAATTTTCTGAATGCGTGGAAGCTTAGCAATCCCCGGGAAGGCTGTACATTTGTGGAAACGTGTCAGACGGTTGCGATAGCAGGATGCCCCCCTGCTGTGAGGTTGCCGCTGCAGATCACTGACAAAAGGTCAGATCTTCCGAATTGACCTCTATTGCGCGATAACACACTTATGAGCTCCGCGATTGCGAAAATAGCGTCTTTCGTTGATAATTTGTTGCTCAAGCCTTTTTCATGCTTTCTCATCCTTTTCCCTTTAAGATTATGCCGCTAGAAAGGACGCTATGGGCAAAAGGGATTGGTTTTTGAGGAAGTAATTATGGCCAAGCAACGGTTACTTTCAAAATTGAGCAACAAAATTGGCGCTCTTTTGCCGCTGAATTGCAAACTCAGCAATTTTATGTGAGTGTGTGCGTGCATTTGACAATTTTCTTATCAGCTGGTGCGGAGTTGGGAAAACTCTATTTTATTTTTATCCTCGTTATGAAAACAGCGTAATTCAGCATCCGAGCGATCACTAGTGAACCAGCATTTGTGCCGAAAGCAGTGTTTCAGTGTGTCTTGTGGAAAACTCGGGGAAAAGCGTGTAAAAATGGTGCTTTGTCAGTCAATGTTGAGAATCTCCCGGCTTGCAAGTTGTCCGGGAAGGGCTCTCCTGACCAAAGGTAATTCTCCAGCTATTATTTCTGCCGCCACAAGGTGTTTCAGTTTGCAGACTGTGTGCCAGACAGGTAAGGAATTTGTGAAATAAATCCCTTAAGTGGAGGAGTGAGAAAATGAGGTTAAATCTCTCCCACAGAGAGGCGATACACCGACAAACACGAATGGGTATCTGTGGAGGGGACAATTGGCACCGTAGGGATTTCACATTATGCCCAGGAGGCACTTGGGGACGTGGTGTATGCCCAACTACCGGATGTGGGAACAAATCTCAGTCAGAAGGACGAATGTGGTGCCCTGGAGAGTGTCAAGGCGGCCAGTGAGCTGTACTCACCCGTGTCCGGGAAGGTGACGGAGAAGAATACCGCTGTCGAGGATACGCCCAGTCTCATCAATACATCATGCTACGACAAAGGATGGCTGTTCCGGTTGGAGCTGAGTAAGCCAGATGAGATTACGAAGCTAATGGATGAGAAACAGTATGAGGAATTCCTGAAAAACAGCGATCATTGAAACTAAATGTGCTGGCAGGATTTAGGATGATTATCCCGAAATTCTGTAAGGAACAGTTTTGCATTAGAAATTTGCACACTTATCTAGTGCAAAAATATCTCTACTTTTTATTGCTTTCACCCTACTTTTAAGACTTGAAAGGATTGGCATTTAATCCATCTTAAGGTCAGCTTTTACGGCTTGGCTAAAATGTAAAGGAAATCCAAATGAGGATGTGAGAAAATTAGGAAAATAAAAATAAAAAAAACCTTTAAAATGTGAATTTGTTTTCTTTTTTAATTTTAAAATAATTAGGGGATTGTGTTGAAAAGTAAAACGAAAATTATTAATTTTGAGCTATTAGAATGGAAATAAATGTAGTGTAAAGCAGTGTAGTTTTGTGAGTTTGACTTTAATTTGCAGAAGACGCACAAAACTAATACTATTATAAAGTAATTTAAATTATAAAAAATAAACATGCAAGAGACGAAAAAAAAACTTTGTGATCTTTTATAAATTATTGAAATTGCTTAAAAAGAGAATTTTAATTTTTAATATCTTTATAAAAAAGCCTAAAAATATAATTGTCTATGATAAAACATAATAAAGTTTTGCTTAATTAAATCGAATTATCATGGGATTAAAAATGAAAATTTAAAACAAACCTAGAATTTTTGATGAAAGCTTTTACAACTACATAGAACTGTTGAAATAAAAAAAAAACTTTTTTAACCCTCTATATACTGTGACCAAAACACTACGCGCATTACTATTGGGGGAGGTGACCGACCCCATAGAATTTTTCGTAAAAAAGCAAATTATTTTGGTTAAATGAGCTTTAATAGACTGCTGGTACTCCATGAAAAGTCTTTTGTCCACTTTAGAACACAAAAATAAATTATAAATGGAATATTTGATGAATTTTGCAATGATTTTTTTGGGGTTAGAATCGTCTAGATTCTAGAAAGAGACAAAGAGTGACAAGGCGAAGAGAAAATGGAATAAATTTGACCGTTACACTAAATTTTGAATTCCCTCATCTTACATTTTTGTTAATTACTTTTTTTCTAGTGGTCGGATTGACCTCAAATTTTTACACAATCTTCTCAGATAACCAAGAAACTTATTTCCAAAAGCTCAGTTCTATACCTTTAAGAACTAAGGCGCAATTAATTGAAATATAGCTCTGGGGTCGGTTACCTGCTCCTCATAGTATACGGAGGGTTAATATGGTTTGGTGCTATAAATGAGGTCTTTTATAAAATTTTAAATTCGCAATTAAATTGAAGGAGCCATCTTGGAACTAAGAGTTCGTTTGCAAAAGCTTATCAATGAAATGGAAGGCAATTCAAATTCAACTGATATGCAATTCGCGCAATAAATTCTCTCGTCTCTCCATAAACTTATGTAATAAATGGTCGTAGCTCTTTTCTGCCAGACGCGGCGTGATTTTCTTTGCGCAAAAAAAAAAGAAATCCGCGATAGGAGTACGTTCGCGCTTTTGGAGTCAGTGCTTATTCGTCTGTGAGAGAATTGCGCGTTCGTCAATCTGGCGATTTTTGCTCTAACAATTACATGCCCAAATGATCCTCTTTGACCTCAAATGTCTAACCCGGACGAGCACATTTTTTTCTCACTCCCTGCCCTCTCCACTTATCGCCTCCGTGACATTGATTGCAGGAAAAAATGCAAAGATAGTGGCCCAAAAACCTCTTCCAAGTCTTTCTTATCAGCAATCATACGATATTGTCTCCCATGTCGCCTATTTTGGTGATATCGCACCTTTTCCGAGTGAGACACACCTTCCTGAGTTACGTGAAAATATTTACAAATTTCTCAAATTTAATCAGAGATTTCTTTTACCAAAAATATATAATTTATTGCTTCATTTTTGGGAAAAAAGTAGAAATTTCTTTAGCAAAGTGCGAAGTAATAATTTCGTCATAAAAGCAGAGAACTTTGGCATTCTCACCCAGCTGATAAAGCCCATTTTTCTCTACGCAAAAATGCGGTGATATCACTGCGCTGTGTCAGAAAAGTTCATCAGTAGGGATTTGAGAGCTCTTAATTACTCATAAATTTTTTTATTAACAAAAAGAAGACAAAAATGGGTTGAAGAGAATTTCACCATTCTATCTTGTTCTTTAATAATTTTTCTTGTCTATAGAAAAAGAGGAATAAAATTTGAAAATTAGCCTCTGGGGACCAACGACGTCAAGTAAAAGAATTAAATTGATGTTTTATTCAATTACGAGTATGCAATTCGAAAATAAGAAAAAATTCAGAAAAAATCCAAAAGGAAAATTGAAAGATTCATTGTTTTTAGGACAAAAACCTATTTAATTAAAAATTAATCATGACAGACTGAAATTAAGAAAGTTATCTTATATCTGGCTACGATCCCGATTCCAAAATTTAGCTCAAAATTATTTAGAAAAATTGGTTGAAAGGAAAAAATATGAATTTGGAATACAAAGTTAAATCTCTGCGGTATTCCTGTTAGTTATTCACCCCCTCTTTTCCTCTTAAATAAATTACTTATTTGCTGAATAATGATTAACAATTTTGATCTACTAAATAAATTTAATAAAATGTTCTTTAAGCATTTTGTTATCTCTGACACTTTGTATAATTTTATAGAATGAAAATTACATCCCTGACCTTAGTCAGTTGCCCCTCAAACTACATCTTTTTAATTTACTTTAATTACTTCCAAAATTACCAACAAAAAAAACTCTATAAAAGTCATAAAAGTATTAAATTTCTAAGAATTTATATGAAAAATATTTCCCCTTTTTTCAACTTAAAAAATTCCTCATCAGTGAAACAACTCTCTGAGTGATTCTAATCTCTCTGTAGTGAGTTTGAAAAACCATTAGAAGAAATTGGAAAATATAAATTGGACAAAGCATAACAATTTTCTGGCGCATTGCTAATTTTAGCATTTTTTTCTCATTGTGTATGTGTGCAAATACTCCCGATGATGTCATTGAATTTTCCTGCGCAGGCAGTTCAATAAACTCCTTGGGAAATTCGGAAAAACAAAGCAAAGATTTATAAAATTAAATTAAATGAAAGAAAATTTTTTTAATGGAAATTTTCAGGATCATTTGGCGGCAATGCGTTTTGGCGGGAAATGGGATGCGAATCACATCTGGAGATTATCACATGATTACCACGCGATTCTATGGTGTGGAAGAAGAAGTGAGACAGACGGTGTTAGAGGCACTAGTTCTGGGCACGATGGCTTCCGAAAATGCCCTCTTTGCGTCCCCTTTGGCCAGTTTTATTGTAGTACTTCCCATACGGCACATGTTTTGCGTCATGCGCCACGACATTTGCCCGAATCCTCACGCGATTTCCCCACATACAGTATGAACTTGCATAGGTGGCCAAAGAGACTCTCGGATTCAGTCGCTGTTCACCAGTCATTGCGTGGAGTTGTTGCTACTCCACAGGGCCCCACATTGAAGAAGAAAAAAAAGTTTATTCAAACCTCCTAATCACATTCTGTGTCTGTGTTTTGTGAGCTGTGGAGTTTTTTTGTGTGTGACCTCGTGCTAGAGTTGTCTACCTCATCTCTGTTTGACTCTGTAGCACTGGTGAGGGACATCCAGGTGATTTTATTAGCAACACTGTTAAAATTTGGGCCAGCCAAAGAGGTGGGAGACGGTCCTCGCGGGGGCTGTGAATTTTATTGATTCCCTTTGTGCGAAGGATAGTGTGAAAAAATCTGCAAGGATTTCGGTGTGAAAAGCAGATTAGAAAAAAATGCCATCAGAAAAGTCAGTTTATGAACCAAATCCGGCTATAAGTCGGTCAGCCTTTGTGTCCAGTATGGAGCAATATAGGGAACTCCATGGGCAATCCTTGGAGAATCCCGCCCAATTTTGGGGGAATATCGCCAAGCAATTTCACTGGGAAACTCCGGCGGATCCCGCCAAATTCTGCCAGTACAACTTCGACATCTCCACGGGGCCTGTCTCCATAAAATGGATGGAAGGTGCAAGCACCAATATTTGCTACAATCTCCTTGATAGGAATATTAAGAATGGGCACGGAGACTCCATTGCGTACTACTGGTAAGTATCGATTTTTCCGCGCGCGCCTCTGCCATTTTCTCCCTCCAACACAGACACAGGATTTGTTTATTGATTTCCCACCCACAATTTTCACGAGAAAACTCACCTCCCAAACATCTCAAATTCCTTTTCATCGTGAAAACTCCCACCTTGACAAGTCTCCCCGAAGAAAAAAGAGAAAAGCATCTCTCTAATTGGAAAATCATTAGAGCATCAGTGCAAATTTCTCTTCTTCCAAAAAATTAACGCCTAAGCGCATTTTTCACACGACACTATATTACATCATCCAGAGACTTTTTATGATTTTGAAAAAAAAGTTTTACAAGTTTTTTGTAGCATTTTTGTGATGGAAGACGCCACATCTAAATTGCGAGATAGTGGATGCTAACAGATCTTGTGGCGTACAAAATTCCAGTTTTGTATTTGAGATATGCAAAGAGGGAAAATGCGACACAGAGATAATTGAAATTCAGTACACAAATATTCATGGAAATTGGGTATTATTAGGTAAATGTTAAGTTGAAGGTTTTCTCATGATAATTGGCAACAAAGATAGATTTATCGCAGTCGAAGGTACGTTTAAAGAAGAATTATTGCCCAAAGATTTTGAAGGATTTTTCCCAAGCAAAAGACCCAGAATAAGTAACAAAGTTTTTCCATATTTGGAGATAATTTTATTTTCTTTAACATATAGTAATTTTTAATAAAAAGTAATTGTTGCATATTTCTGAATTGATTTACTAAATAGATTAAATATTTGGGTAGTTTAAAAATTAATTTAAAATGCTTCTGAATGAATTAAACTAAATATTTTATCTTCTTTTTACCTAGATTTAGCGGGAATGTTGCAATAAATACTTGAATAAAGAAAAAATGCTGAAAAGTTGTCAACATTGAAGAGTCAATTTTTTCAATGCTTCATAACATAAAATGAACAAAAAATAATAAACTTCTCATGTGAGTTGTTTGAAATCAATTTGCCGGCTAAAACCCTTTCAATTGAGTATATATTCTTATCTTTGAGAACAAAATTGCTCTATTGATGCTATAAACAGTCTGTGAATAAATCTATCTTAGAACGTAAATGATTGACCTCCAAATACTGAATTAATAGTTTTTTTTTTACTTTGAATTGTGTGTGTTACATAATAGAAATAAATAAAAATCTTTCACATGTCACTTCTTCAAGTGTTGAGTCGCAACATATTCTCAACTCTCTTGCCATGTTTAATGAATTGAAAAGTGTTGGATGGCATTGTAATTATTTGTCTGTATTTAATCTTCTAATTTTCATATTTTTGCCCTCGGTGTGTGTGTGAACTCCATAAAATATTTTTGGCACCAACGTCAACACCTGAGACAGAGCTTCTTAATGTGGATTTTAACTCAGGTGTGTCGGTGTACATAATTCAAATCAAATAAACCCCCTTTATGGGAACTTTCTCTTCCTAAAAATCTCTCACAAAGAAATAAATATCATTTACAGACAATTTGGGAATTTATTGACTGAAGGAATTTATAGATTTTCTTTTTAGAAAAAAATCTGCTTTTTCTCACATCCATGACCCTCAAGGCGGTTCGTTTCTAAATTGCCATTGAATTTGATATTATGTTGTAACATAGAATTTTATAAATAATCTTCACCTATATAGTTCCATTTAAATTTCCCACAATGATCCTTGATTGAAAGACAATTCCCAGAAGAAGCTTTTCCTTGAGCTTTTCTTATATATACCCTTGTACATAATTTCTCTAGGAGGGCGGTGTGCTTGACCATGAATGGGCAATTTATTGATTAGTTGGAAACTTGAGGGGATGTCTTTGTCTCACCAACATAGAACACTTAATTATTGAGTAAATATTTTCATGTCAAGAAGTGTTATAAGTCAAACTTCATTGAAATTAAGTTCAGCTATATTCCAAATAATTTTATTCAATGAATAATGACATAGAAATATTTATGTTTTTCCTACTATAGAAACTTTTATGATATTAGTTCTTATTATTCGTCAGATATTTACAAAATATTCAAAGTATTCACTAAAAAATGTACAATACAAGCGTAAGAACGTAACTCAATGTAAATGTTGGAAAACTTATTCAATCGAAAACAATACATTAAGGTTGTAAAATATAAAATAATTATATTTCATATCTAGGTACTTTGCGTGAAAGTAATAGTACGTTGTAAAAAACAATATCCTCATATTATAAATTTTAGATAAAAAGTCTTTCAAGCTTTTAGCTGCGTAACTAGTAGAGTAAATTAATTGAAAAACATTACATATAAAGTGAATCCCCTTTTAGTTCTCTAAAATTCAACAGAGTTGAAAAGCATTGAAATTGTGAGATATTGAATTACAAATTGACCTCATTGTTGCAAAATATTCCCTTCCACGTGCCATTTGCCTTAAAAGTTAACTTGGAAGAGTGTTTAGGAGAACTTTTACATATGTAGGTAATGAATTCTTCACGCAAATTCATTATCATTCTCCATTTTCCCGGTATAATGCATTAGAACACACCGCAAAGGTATCGAATAAAATGTTTGACTGGCGCATTTGCCATTCTAGGAAAATTCTATTTTGTTCTACTTTTTGCCAATTCACCCATTCACCCAATTTTTACTATCTCCATTCGTTTTTTTTTATTTATTTCCAACCAATTTATGTTTTTCCCATATCTGAGAGAGAAAGAAAAAAAATGCGATAGTAGCGTATCATTGTTTGTCAAAATATGTCTGTTTAATTTCCCAACAAACCCTAGAAACCATTCTTAATAATCATAAAAATTCTTCTTTGATATACATTCCAATTAAATGGCCGTCCTTGGAGTGAGGGAAAAATATAATAGAAAAATGGCTCATTTTAAATAAGTAGGAAATCCTAAAAGAAATATATAATATTCAATTTGTTGGCTCCATAAATGACTGCAACGTGTTGGGAATTTTTAATTCAAGTTCAACGAGAAAGGCACAACACAACTAGCTCATTTGCAAGTGCTAAAATTTTCATGGTACATCAATTTCATGAAAATTATGTAATTAAATAGCTCAAAATTTGTTGTTAGTTGTTGACTTGTGAAAGCCTTGAAAAGCTTCGGAAAGCAAGTTTAAGAGCAAACTCATTTTTTAAGGAAATACTTTTCCGGAAATTCTACAAAAAAGTATATTAAAGATTTTATAAAGTAAATTTGCGAACTTTTAATATACATTACATAGGTATTTAACAAGATAATCTACGTCACGATCTACGTAAAAGGTTTATTGAAAACATTAAAAATTGTAATCGTAGAACAATTTATACCTGAGAATAACATTTTTATTTTACACAAAAAATCATTAAAAAGATTTAATTTTGAAAATGAAAAGAAGATTCTTTTCCTTTTTCCTTAAAACTATTGCTTTATGAAGAAGTTAAAAATTTAATTTTTCTTCTTAACTCGAAAGATTTTTTTAATGTTCCTCCTACTAAAAGAATTAAGTAATTCGGTGTGCTTTTTGAGATTACTAAAAAACTACTTCTTTATTATTCTTAATTTATAATTAAAATATTTTTAAAGCTTCTGTCTTTCGAGTAAAAATTCTAAATATATCTTTTTTGTAGGAAATTTCACCTCTGTTTTCTTCTCTCAGTCAGAATTCTTCTGTTCTATTGTTATAATATAATTTTTAGAACTTTTACGAACCCTTTGCGTGACTGAATGAACACCACCCCAGTCCTTGCCCTAGTCAAACCTTTATTAAGCCCCATCATTTAATGTAAATTGATGTGAAAATTAGAGTTTTATATAAAAAATAAGAATTTGATAAAGAAAAATCTTCTAAGAAAATAGAAAATGCTTCAATATCTCTTTAAAAATACATTAAAATGCTGAAATAGAAAATCCTTGCATTTAGATTAAGGACGTGTGGCATTGAAAATGCATTAGGTTCATGCAATTTTCCTTCATTTTCTAAAGTTTTTCTTTTTTTCCGTTCGAATAGGGAAGGAAATCATCCAGATGACTACAGCCGATTGACGTACAGAAAGCTCCTTGAGGAGGTGTGCAGATTCGCAAATGTCTTGAAGGCGCATGGGATTAAAAAAGGTGACCGTGTGTCCATCTACATGCCCATGGTGCTGGAATTGCCGGTTGCAATGCTCGCGTGCGCCAGAATTGGAGCTGTTCATTCAATTGTGGTAAGTTTGGATTTTTATTTATTCACAAAAGTAAAAAGCTCTCTTGGCGGTAAAAAGACTTTAAGACATTTCAATTACACGGATATTTCACTAATGAGAAAATAAAATTAAACTAGACTGCAAGGTTGTGGCACGGGTTGAGATTCTCATGATTATATTCTTGCAATTTTAAGCAATTTGATTTTTATTACAGCCACACTCTGTTTTAATAACTTTGACGAATAAACAAGTTTTTCTGAAAATTACTAAAAAAAAATCTGCATAAAGGTTTAAGTGTTATTTGTAGAAAAATATCGTGTTTATCTAGAATTTCTTGATGTAAGATTTTAACTAATATAAAATTTAATTAATTTCCTTTGTAAATGGTTAGATAATAAAGAACTTTTTATTAATTCATTTTAAGAATAGAAAAATTGGGAATTTTTAACAAAATAATTCTTTTTCTAAAATTCACTCAGTTGTCATTAAGAAAGGTTAAAAGTTTTTAAATTCTCTTAGACCTCGAAAGAATAATAAAAATTTAAGTTTTAGCAACAAAGAAATTGTTATTTAGCGTTTTTTTTATTAACTCAAGTGTTTTAAGTAAGATTTGTTTTATGACTAAGAAAATATTTCAGATCTTTCCTCAATTTTTTTTGAGAAAAAAAGTAGCATAAAACATTTATTAAATATCCCATTAATTTTAATACTTTGGCAGAATAACAACATTTTGTATCAAAATAAAACTGAGTGACTTAAAGGATATTGAAACTTACATTTCTAACGTCTCAAAGCCAGTAGTTTGGTACAAAAAATCTTTAAAATATCTTTTAAACTTTTATTTATTTAATTTCAGTATTTAAAGAACTTGCAGAAATATATTCTACATGGAGATTTTTTTTGTTGTAGTTCTCATTTTTTTTTTAATTCAAAAAGAGTTAAATCAAAATTAAGATTAGAATTAAAATATTTACAAAAGAATTTTTTATTGGACGTAGAATTGATTTTCTATTATTTGATCTACTATATTTTAATCAATTTCTAAAAAAAAAGAAAAAATAATAATAAAATTATGTTGTAGAATTATTTTGTTCTATTCTTAAACGTTTTTTGTTTTCCTTTACAGTTTGCTGGTTTCTCCTCAGACTCCCTCGCGGAGCGAATGAATGATTGCAAAGCAAAAGTTCTCATTACAACGGATGGTGCGTGGCGAGGTGAGAAAGCCCTCCCACTGAAGGCTCTCTGTGACGAAGCTCTGGAGAAGTGTGAAGCTCTCGGGCATCGTGTTGATACCTGCATTGTTGTGGCGCACATGAATCGTGTCACGCCTGGCAAGGAAGGCGGGGATCTTCCACAGATCCCATGGAATGATGATCGTGACTTTTGGTGGCACGATGAGATGGAGAATCACGAAGCAGCATGTTATCCGGAATGGATGGAAGCTGAAGATCCGCTATTTATGCTCTACACAAGTGGATCAACGGGAAAACCCAAAGGAGTGCTGCACACAACAGCTGGTTACCTTCTCTACGCAAGTACAACGCTTAAGCTTGTCTTTGACTACAAACCAGGAGATATCTACTGGTGTACTGCAGATATAGGCTGGATTACTGGACATACATATGTTGTTTATGGCCCTCTTGCCAATGGAGCTACCTCAGTTATGGTGAGTTGCATGAAGATTTTTTTTAAAGATTGTTTTTAAGGATTTTTCTTTGGCAGTTTGAAGGAACTCCGTTCTTCCCAGACAACGATCGCTACTGGCAGGTTGTGGACAAGTACAAGGTTAATCAGTTCTACACAGCACCCACAGCTATAAGAGCTCTCATGAAATTCGGCGATGAACCTGTTAAGAAGCACGATCTTTCATCCCTCAGGTAGAGGGTTTTTCTTTAATTTAATCATTTTATTTTCTTCAATTTTCTGATGAAATTTCTTCAATATTTTGCAGAGTTTTGGGAAGTGTGGGTGAGCCTATAAATCCCGAAGCATGGCTTTGGTATTACCGCCTAATTGGGAAGGAAAAATGCTCCATTGTGGATACATTCTGGCAGACAGAGACTGGTGGGCATGTTATTACACCCCTACCAGGAGCGACCCCCATGAAACCAGGTTCAGCAAGTTTTCCCTTCTTCGGCGTTCAGCCCATTCTTCTCGATGAGGGTGGCAAGGAGATTGAGGGTGAAGGTGAGGGCTACCTTGTCTTTGCACGTCCCTGGCCAGGAATGATGCGTACTCTCTTCAATAATCACGAGCGCTTCGAATCCACCTACTTCTCCAAATTTCCCGGCTACTACTGTACAGGAGACGGTGAGTTCTGTCTGATGAGCTTTGCTATCTCGCAAATATTTGGCTTTCTGCTCAATCCAATGACTCAATCGACTTGAATTTCAGGTGCTCGCCGTGATGCCGATGGATACCTCTGGATTACGGGGCGTGTCGATGATATGCTCAACGTTTCGGGGCACTTAATGTCCACAGCTGAAGTGGAGTCAGTTCTCACAAAGCACAGTGGTGTATCGGAAGCGGCTGTTGTTGCACGTAAGTTTTATTGCTTTTTTCGGAACCTGCCAATGCTTTTTCCCCACCTCTCTCAATTACTCATATTTCACCTATTTTTAACAAATCCAAATAAAACTATTGATTTGCATTTTTATTCTCCTATTTGGATGGAGGAATTTTTGGCTTTAATTCAAGAATAAATATAATATTTTAATTTACTCTGCAGGTCCTCATCCAGTCAAAGGGGAATGCCTGTATTGCTTTATCACCCCCAATGAGAATTCCACATTCGACAAGAAGCTCGTGGATGAACTGAAAAAGTTGGTACGTGAGAGGATCGGCCCATTTGCCCAGCCGGATGTCGTTCAGCACGCACCGGGACTTCCAAAGACGAGATCTGGTAAAATTATGCGACGCATCTTGCGCAAAGTGGCCGTAAATGATCGCGATGTTGGTGACATTTCCACCCTTGCGGATGAATCAATAGTTGAGCAACTTTTCCAGAATCGTCCGTAAAAAGAAAATAACTAAAAACATCCCTCTAAAATAAAAAAAAGGAAGATCTTAAATGTTTTAAGGCTAGATATTAGTTGAACACACACATTGCGCGGAAAGTGCTCCCAGGAGAGCACACAAATGCAATAAAATGCAAGGAATAACGTTTTAATTTAACATTCATTAAAAGAAAGTTAAGTTTTAGTGTTTAAAAAAAGTCTATTGGTGCGATGGTGGGGTCTGAGAGAATTCAAGATGTGATTGAGCGAAAATAGTTTTTAAATTGTTAATTATTTTTGAGTGTGCTGCATTGCAGTTTTGTTGAGTTTTAATTAGAATTTAAGTTGAATACTTTTAAAATAATTAAAATTCTCTTTTTTTTTTTACATGTAAGTGACACCTGTACATACCATTTAAATTCTAGAAAAAAAAGAACATTCAACTTTTTATCACTAAAATCTACAGGTGATAAGAATGAAAGAAAAATGTTCCTCTAACGCAAACACTTTGTAATATTTCTTCAGTTATTATCTTGAATATTTTTTTTTATAAATAATATTTCTTTAAATTAAGTTTTCTTAATGCTTAAGAAAGTAATATTATTGTGCAGCCTTTAGCGCTGAAGGAGACTTTCATCTCAAAAAAATATACATTCTTTGGAAGAAAAAAAAAAGAAAATGGAAAATCTATTTAGTGTCTATGAGTGATATATACAATGCGACAAAACCTACTAAAAAAGGAGCAAAAGAAAATGTTTAATGTGTATTCACAACCGCCCAAATGATACATATCATTCCAGCGTGTCTCATCCCTTTTTTGTGGACTCGTGTGGAACATTTTACTCTCCAAAAAAATATGCTATTTACATAAATATTTGTTTCTCGTTGCTGGCTTAAAAAATTCACATATTTTAGGAAAAGATGAAAAGGACAACGCCTAGAGAAATGAAATGTTCAGAAAAATAAAAGAATTGTTGAGCAGGTATATATACACACAAAATATATATTATAGAAAAAAATGAAGAAATATTAATGTGTTGAAGAAATATACTACAAAATTATCCCGCAATTTGCTTTTTATTATTTTGTCCTCAAAAGGTTTTTCTTTGCTTTCAGCTTTGAAAGATTTTTTTATACTGTGCGTCAATATTTTGAACTTCTTTTTTTTTATAAATTCTATTTATTAGATTTCTTTGATATCAAGACATGAAATTATACAGCAAAGTGTTATGACTAAGATGGAAAGAAAGGTAAGAACGGTAAGAATTTCATTTTTTTAAAACAATTTTAACAAAAATGTTTTAGAGGAAGGAAGACGTTTTGAAACCAAGGTTTTGACTGAGAAATGGCCTCTGAGAGCATCCACAAACATGATGATTAGGATGATTAGGACGTTGTTTAGCGTATTAACTGAATTTTAACAAAATATCTTACTTTGCGCTTGCATTTTCTTATAATTTTATTCATTTTTGGTGGACTTTGCGTCCTTAGTTTTCCTAAAGCTGAAAGTTCGTTGGAAAATTGAAATGCTGTCAAATTAATACGCTAATTTTGACAGAACTTGCCAAGTCACGAACTTGCGCATATTTTTTCCGAGTCCAGCCGCCATGTTCGTCCACCATTGCGCGTCTTCGCGCTATCTTCGTTCAAGCATGCTTGTTTCGCGCCTTTTGACATTTTATCTGACGAGTTTTTTTTTTGTGCACACGCTTTTTTCATCACAGAAGTGAAAAATTGTGCATTTTCTTCGTGAATTGTTAGTGATATTTTGTAAATAAAGTGTCGTGAAGCACAGTGAGGGCTTAATAGATAAATCCACCTCTGCAAAAAATGTCTTCAGATCGTGATTGGGATTTGTGCTTTGAGACAATAAACAGACTTGTAGATGAGGCTGGAAAGGTAAGAGGAATTTTCCACTGACTTCCCAGTGGAGAAAAATCTTGGAAGGGGGAATTTATGTGCAAAAATTCTACATAGCATTTTCACGCGCTTTTTTCAAAGAATGAATTTTAATTTAATTAGTTTGCGGTGGGGAGGTTTTATCGAGCGGATGATTATGTAATGCTGTAAACATGCGGAATACTGATAAAATGCTTTTCCTGTCTGCTTCCCATCCGGCTTTTGCAGATTATTGCCAGCCGAAATTCTGGTGCCAAAACCATATCTGAGAAGACGGACGACATTGATCTACTTACGGAGACGGATCAGCAAGTTGAGAAGCTCCTGACTGAGGCTCTTCATGAGAAATTCCCATCCCACAAGTAAAATGATATTGCTGGATTTTTTTTTGAAGAGAATTATTGGAAAATATTTAATTAATTTTGTATTAAAAAAATAGATTCATCGGTGAGGAAGCTTTTGGGGAGGGCAACCGTTCTCAGCTAACAGATGATCCCACGTGGATAATTGATCCTGTCGATGGGACAATGAATTTTGTCCACAGCTACCCACAATCATGCGTCTCTGTGGGACTGTGGGTGAATAAATCCCCCGAATTGGCCATTGTCTACAATCCCATCTTCAATCAGAAATTCACAGCACGACGTGGCCAGGGAGCCTTCTACAATGGGCAACGGATTCACGTGTCCGGCGAGAAGGCACTCAACAAGGCGCTCATTACGACGGAATTCGGCACAAGTCGCGACGCTGATAAAGTTCGTGTGACCCTTGAGAATCTCGCAAAGATCGTCCCAGCAGTTCATGGGATACGTGTAACAGGATCAGCTGCTCTAAATATGTGCATGGTGGCACAAGGAGCTGCCGATCTCAACTACGAATTCGGCCCTCATGCTTGGGATATGGCTGCTGGGGATCTAATTGTTCGCGAAGCTGGTGGGGTAACAATGGATCCCTCTGGAGGGCCCCTGGACATCATGTCCCGGCGTGTCCTGGCTGCTAGTTCGCAGGAACTAGCTGAAAGCTTCATTAAGCTCCTCACTCAATTCTACCCACAGCCCCGTGATGATTAACACTTGGAGGACCCAACATTTGGCACAACGCGGAGGATCAAATTGGTAATAAGTACCAGTTGATAAAATATTCTCAATAATTTATTATTAATCAGTTTATTGAACGAGGATCGAAAGTTTCACTAATTCTTGATCTCCTTCAAGCATTCCTGCACCTAATTACTAAATATTTAATTGAGAAAATCGTTACTGGAAAAAAATTGCGTAGAATCGATGCAAAATTGCCAATTCAAACGACTTTTTAGCTACAATTTTACATAATTTATTATTGCGCCTAAATCATCACAAAATTTGATTCTTCAAGTAACTTTTTAGTCACTTCCGGCAATAAAATTGGTCCATATTAATGATTTTCACTGGAGAAAAGTGAACAAGAGTACGTTATTTGAGAAATATGGGGAAACATAACCTCAAAATCATGGCTGAAATGTATGGGATTTTGACTGGTAATGATTACCAATTTGATCCTCCGCGTTGGATTCTGACTTTGACCTCAATTATCTTCCAAATAAAAGACTTTTCTCGCGATTTTCTTTCTGCTATCTTAAAGTAATTAAAATTCCCTACACATAGATGCTAAATTCATCGAGATAAGTCCAATAGATTTTATTTTGTGACGATTTTAAGGTTCCAATTGGTAGCAAGTACCAGTAAAGTCCTCCGAGTGTTAAGTTCATCGTCACTTCGGAGCGTCATCAAATTCTGCTTATAATGATTTTATCTAATTTATTACAGCATTGTTTTCATGTTGTGTTTGTGCAAATGAGCCTGTAGAATAAACAATTGAATGTGCTAATCCACAGAGAATTTATTAGATGATACAAAGTTGCTTTTTCGAATGATTTTTTTTTCTATTCTATTCTTTTAAAATAAATTTTAATTAATGTGTTCGTTAGTCGGTAGACGAGACACCCATTATAATGATGCCGCCTATCGATATACTTAGCTGAGACACAATTTTAACACATGATGAAGTTTTAAATAAAATTTGAACTTAACGAACTTTTTTTTTGCATTTCCACAAAATTCGTGATTTCCGTGTTTTTTCCCAAATTTGTGGGCATAAAACGCATTTTTTGGGCTCCTGGGGACTTACGGGTGCTCCGGGAGCCTCGGGGAGCTCCTCCGTGCGGAATTTGGGGCCCGCGGAAATTTTGACGGTTGGGGATTTTACACGACTCTCATTTCCCGGAAATTCATTTTCGCGAACTTTTGGAATTTTTGATGTCAATCGACGCGGCGTCGCTTCCTGGTCACAAAAAACACAATTTCCCGTGAAAACTTTGCGGAAAACGCGAGAAAAATGCGAAAAACTGAATGTGTGAGGGAGACGGATAGCGGTAAAATGCATCCATCTCATTTTCTCTTCAAGAAAATGTACCAAAAAGGGCGCCAAATTCAAAAAGTAGTCAAAAAAGCATGAAAATTATATGGGGGCTACATGAAGGGGGGCTCTGGGGTGGAAATGAATGTCGTTGGTGAAAACCGCCTGGTATCAGTAGTCTCTGTACCAAATTTCATCGCGATCGGACCAACGGTGTAGAAATGCATAGCTGTATAGGATTAAAAAAAAAGAAAAAGATCGAAGAAAAGGTTGAAAATACTTTAAAGAGCTTTTAATTATCTATTTTTCCTTAAACTGTGAAGAGTTTCTTTTTCTTGGGCATTTTTTTCTGTATTTTAATTAATTTAATGTACTTAATATCCTTTAACTCTTTTAAAACATTTTTAGTCCCTTTTTCAATGATTAAAAAAAATAATTCAAGAAAACAACTTTTTCGTCTTTTCTTGAAGCTCAGAAAGCTCAAAATGTCTCTTGAATTTTTACTCTGAAAATAAGGAAAATTGTCATTTTCTTCTCTAGTTTCAATAAAAGAATAATTTGAAGAGAAAAAAAATGAAGAAAATTTTCATTATTTGAGAGAAGGCATTTCATCGCATTCTAAACAATATACATAATAAATTTCCTTTGGCAAACGACCCAAAGTGGCGGAGCTTTTTTTTGGCATGTTATGGAACGAGACAAGAATCTCATGATGGTTTTCATTCTCTTTTGCTGGCACAATAATTTCATTCAAATAACACTAAATTAAATCCAAATATTCTTGTTTTTCCATTGTTGACACAATGAATTGGGATAAAATATGTGAGAAATCAATGGGAGGGAATAAATTAATTCACCATGACGGAGCGCATTTCTTTCTCAAAGAGGACTTACATATCTTCCCTCCCCAAAGCTGAGACTTGCCAAAGCTCTCTCAATAAATTCTTGGTCATTGACCGATTTATTTGATGTCGTTCTCCGCGGAGGAAAAGCTTCACAAATGGTGTGGGAAAGGGTGGTTGTGATGGAAAAGTTTCCTTTTTTTTCCAATTGACTTTATGAAAGCTCCGCATCAAATGTATGTGGAAGAGGAGCAAGGAAGATGTATGAGAACAAAAAAAAATAAAGAAAAGAGCATTTTCTACAGTAAAAACATCCATTTCAGCAATTAATCACTGCCAGTGGTATTTTCATTCGCCACATAAACTTTCGAGATGGCCTTTTCTTTTTCTTCTTATTTTTCCTCTATATTTTTCATTCATATATCCACTTCCCGATGCTGAGGAAAAATGCAAAGCAACATAATAAAATGATTTTTCTCTTGAGACTTACAACAATAATAATTTTTAAGGCAATATCGTTAAAAAGTGGCCAAAAGAAATGGGAAATGTGTCATAAAATACTTCTTTGCATCATTTTTCGCGTCCCCGCCAAGCTTAATGGACTTCCCGCATTCTCTTCGCATTATTCTCCATCCTCCCTCTCAAAGTATGCGTCCACTTCTGTGAATTATACCTTATTTCCGTATAGTAACATTGTGTATGAATTTTGTAGTAAGTAGTAACATTTTTCTTAAAAGATATGTGTCTCTACTAAAGAAGTTTACCCAATTTTGTATGGAAAACTCATAATTTAAATAAACAATTGAGACAATTTATAAAGAATAAAAAGCTTGCGCTATAAACTTATTTTCACCGGGATTAGCAGGGCCTGGGAAATTGTAGATACGAGCAAAAATGCGAAGAGTGACGTCACTATTGTGGTTTTTTGTCTTATTCCGTAGAGTAAATAATTACATAAAAATATTGACGAAACATCAGCGCGAATGATTCATGCATTTTAAGGAAGAAAGAATACTATTGTGACGTCATTATTTTTGTATTTTTGAGTGATTTTTTTCTCATTTTCTGTATAATTTTTTTTAAGTTTTCCTTCGGTTTATTATACATAGTGAAAAATCCCGATTTATGTAATTTTTTTTTGTTTTGTACTATTTTTAAAGAAATTTGAAAATCAAAATAATTTAGTTCCCCTAGAAAAAAAACGAATTTTAAAAGCTTTTAATGCAACAGCTAGCGCAGATTTTAAGCGTTGTTGTAGTGAATTACTTTTGCCATGATATTTTCCTTAAAGTCTTCAGTTGTTCTACTATTACTAGACAATTTATGTTGACAATGCTGGAATATTTATCACATCAGTCCACTCATCATCTCCACCATCCATCCATCCACACACTCTGTTGGACGAAGAACATTGAAAAATGATCATTGTCTCTTTGGTGCTATGAAAACTTTTCCACGCTCTGCATAGCATTTGGTGGTGGCTGATATTATATGCTATGCATGGTGTTATATGTGTAGAAAAATGCGAAAAAGCCAGGATTGTATAATAATGTTATAATAAAAGTCCATCGTAGCAGAGGCAGCAGCAGCAACAGCAAAAAAAAAGACATCATATAACGAAAAGTTCAAATGGGTTTTCCGGATCTTTTGCCTTATGGTGGTGCTGTATAGTTGCCAAGCAACTCGCGCGACGCCGTCTCGACGCTCTGGGATATAAAGTTGTGTGGCGCCTCCGTGGTCCAGGCGATTGAGGAGAGAGTGAGATTAATATCTTTCTTTTCTCCCAAACGCCTTTTTCTCGTCTTTTTTCCTTTCGCTCCGCCACCCAGACAAAGTTGGAAGTTGTGTCAATAAATTTACGATTGAGACACACATTTTTCGGGAATTACTCGCTCATACTTCACTGCTCTCCAACCCATCCTTCCCTCTTTCCACCTCCACTCAATGTGTCTTCTTTTTTTCTGCTTCTCCACCCTCTCGGCACGATTAAACACCCAATAAACACTTATCCTTGAACGATATGTTGGTGTTTGCGCAGGTAAGAGAATTTTCCGAGCTCAATTAATTGACACGGCCCAATTATCCCCCGCAAGGATAAAATGGCAGATAAAACAATCTCATTTTATACCCACCCTCTCACTCACTCCCCCCTAAAGCTCTTTCACTGCATTATTGCCTCAACAATGAATTGGTTGAGATGTTGCTGAGTGAAAGCTCTCTGTACACTAAAAGCTTTTCTTGTTTTAATTAAATTGTTTTTTGTCCAATAATTTTTCAAAAAAAAATTAATTAAATTCGTTTCTTATATCAAGTCCTTCTCTTTCTCGTTGCAAAGTTTTTGAGATGAAATTAAATTGATTTCGCATCAATCTTCTTCGAAAAACAAGAGAATTTTCTCAATAAACTGCCAATAAAATATTTGTTGATTTCTTAATTAATTGATTGGAAATAAATGCTGCTAGAGAAACTTAATTCAGAAAAAATCGATGATAGGAAAAAGAAAATTTACAAAAGTTCATCAGACATTTTAAAATGAATTTTTTCACAATTTGCACATAATTTTGACTCTTTGATAATCATAAATCTCCTGCAGAAAATTGAGAAAAGTCATTCAAATAATTTTTTTTAAAGTAATCCTTAAATTGGCACAAAAATCTTTAACCTTAATCATCACGTGGCACCAGCTAAAAGTTCAGAGTCAAAATCTTCCTTTCATACACAAAAGTTTATTTTGTGTGTAAGAAATAATAATGCTTTTTGGCATATAGCTGAATATATTAAGATATCGCACGAAGCTTCACACTTTGCAAATTGATTGTTTCTTTATTTCTTATTTATTGCTGTTGACAGTGTGTCTGATTTTGCCAGAGCTTGTGGATTTATATTTTTATCTGACGTGGTGCGGTGTGGGGGTGACTGTGAAGGTACGAAAATTCCTTCATAAAAAAAATAATAGAAAATACCCGCACGACATTAATATGGTATGCATGGGGCGATCTTATGAATTGAGTGGATTTTTTCCTCTTCATCGGTGATTCTTATTTAAGAAAAAAAGGTGGGGGCGTGATTTTGTGTGTCTTCGTGTTGCAGAACGCGCAGAGAAGAATGAAGCGAGCAAAAAAAAACGAGTGGCACAGAGAATTTAATGAAGCTATGGGAGAATTCAGACATTTTAAATTAAAAAATTCAACGGATATTTTTACAAACACCACAAAAACCCAATTCTTCTTCCCAGTTGATCTCAAAAAGTCACTTTGGTGGGGTGGAGAGATGCGGGGGCGGTGCGCAGGGGATCTCAGACTGTTTGTAACCCCGCACCTTATAAACAAAAAAAAAAATCACACACGTATGGCTCCCGATGTAGGTGAAAGACAAAAAGAAGCGCACCGCGGCGAACAAATGGTGGAGCGATCTTTTCTTCTCTCCATACGTCTGTTTAGCTTTCGTCTTTCTACCTACCTATGCCTATGTATGTATATATACACAAATTGAACATAAGTTTTATGCTATACATATGTGATGTATAGAAATAAGGAGCACGTGTCGCGATTTGCAGATGTTCTCCCCACTAAAAAAAAACTCCATCCCCCGTCTGCGATCAAGGTCCCCCCACACACAGCGTAGAAGCCACTAAAATCCCATAATCGCACATGACTCAAACGCCATTGCGATCACTTCCACGGAAATTGAGGAAAAGATCGCAAATGTAATTGGAAAAGTATTTCGAAACACCCAAACTTTGCGACGACTATTTTTGTACATAATCTAAAATAAAGTCTAAGCATTTCCCCTATAGAAGAACCTTCTATATTGATAAAAGCTAATTTTAGAAGCTATTGTTTATAAATTAAACATCGTTTAATGTGACCAATAGTTTTTTAGAATTCGCAGAAATAGCACATAATAGGATGGAGTCAAAAATAGAATCATGAAAATTTCAAAATAATTATTCTCAAGTTAAATATAGATTTATTTTATTGTTCAAGTTAGCCTACAGGATGTTTGGCATGCGAAAGTTTTTAATGTAGGTTGAAGAGGAATTTTTAGCTTTGGTTTTTTTGGATAATGCGCTTGAAGCTTTCAAGAGAATTTTTTTTAAGCTTTTGGAGAAAAACCTATTAAATATTAAAAGTTTGATATTTTTGAAAATATTTTTTAATAATTCATTCTAGGGTACATCAAACCTAATAAATTCAGTCGGAAAAGCTCAAAATATCAAATCATTTTTCAAACAGAAGGAGAAAAGTCATTCTCCACAAAACTCTTATAAGAAATTTCTTGTCCTTCAATTCTTTTTGTAAAACACTTCAGGAGGATTAGCTTTTATTAGACCCAGTCTCTCCTAGAAATTTTTTTTCTAGAATTCTTTCTTTTTGCTTAAAAAAATTATGATTTATTTTAAAGCTTTCACTTCTAACTCTATGAGCTATATACAAATGTCATCCTTTTAAAAAGCTTTTATCAAAAACACGAAATAATTTCTCGGATAGGGGAGAGCGGGGTTAAAAAAGTCACTTAAGTGTTTAGAAAAAGCTCAAAATATCATATTTCCCAAACAGATAAAGCGAAATGTATAGTCCAATTCTTTAGGATATTTCTTGCCCTACAACTCTTTCTAAGATCATTTTGTTCTATCTAGATAGGAAATATGATATTTTAAGCCTTTTTCAAACCCTTAAGTGACTTTATTAGCCCCGCTCTTCCCTATACATATTTCTAAATTATTATAACAGTGGTTAAAAGAATTTTCTCAAAATTAATATATCAATTTGAAAGATCTTAAGAAAATTCCCTAAAAGTGTTTGAATGTTTTCAGAAATTAAATTTTTTAAGAATATGTGTATAATGTATATATAAAATTGTACATAGCATACATGGAACCCTGTGGATGTGCACATGGCTCACTGAGGTGGAGAGTAAGATGATGTTTACAAAAATGCGCCGATTGCACGTAAACAAGAGTTGAGACAAAAAGGTTCAGTGTATGGGCAAGACAACTTTTCGAATTAAATATCTGAGGAAAACATCATAAATTCTTTTTTAACATCTCTGTCTCCAATTTTCCACGTGAGATGGCGAAACTAGTACAGTTCCAACATTAAAAATATCTGCACTTGCATTGTGTTTTTAACATCATGCTCCTAAAAAAAAGTCCGTGAAGAAAAAAAAGCAAAAAAAACGTGATGCTGGGTAAGGAAAAAACAAAGAAATACGACGTGATTAAATTTACTGATGACAAATTTCCGATTTTGGACTTATTCAATCGAATTTACGATCCATTTAAGTCTTTATCATTGCTCACGTAACTCTCTCACTCGGTGTCCTCTGGAACATTGCATGAATTTCAAAGAGAGAACTCTCCAATATTCCCCAAACAGTCTGCAAAATCGTCCGATCGCTTTTCCCCGACATCTTTCGATTATGGATCTCGCGAAAGAATCTCAAAAAGAAGAAGAATACTATCCTTACCTTATGTGCTTGGTCTTTTGTGCTCAGTCGGGATTCCCTTTTCCTTATAGAAATTCTCAATAAAATTTCAGAAACATATAATATCAAATTGGTCAAAGTGGAATTATGTTGCGCGCATCAGGTGATGATGAGAAGACAAAAGTAGCCGCATGAAGAATTTCCATCAAGAAGACAAACACCAAAATCAGATCACCTCAATGCATCTGAAGTTACATAAACTAAAGGCATCTATAGGCAATTTCAGTTTGGGTTTGGCATTCATCAGAAGCGGACGTTTTTGTGAATTTATTCTCCCATACGTTATCTCATTTGGTGATTTTTTTTTTCATAAGTAGTTGAATTAATTTGAGACTCATATAGTTTGCAAAAGACAATATAAGAAAAGTTTAAGCTCGAAGGTGAAAAATGAGTGAATCTTCAGGGGGGCCTGGCCCTCCTGATCCATTCAACATGTACAACGTGGTTCATCGTGGAGAGATGCCCACCCTGGCTGAATCTGTGCAAATGAATTTCAAAACCTCTCGCCACTCTTATTTCACCCATTCGTCTGAAAACGAAAAATATTTTGTTATCAGCGGAGACGCCGTAAAGAACATGGATGTCTTTGAAGTACATGAGGGGCTTCTTGCGATCTCGAAAGAGAAATTCAAGAAGACAATACGACTGCAAAGTGGAGATATTCTGGTTCAAACCAGCAACGCTAAACAAATCAAAGCCCTGCAAGCTACAAAAACCATAGGAGATGATAAGAAACCAGTTTCCATTTCGGAAAACGGTGTTCTAAACCAATGCCAAGCAATTATTCGCTGTAAAGAGATAATGAAGATCGATGAAAGCCGGATTTGCTCGAAACTCAAAGACCAAAAAGTGACCGCTGTACACCGCCTGAAGAGGAAAGAGAATGGCAAATGGGTTGATACCCCTACACACATTCTAACATTCAGCATTCCTGTTTGTCCCAAAGAAATTGATGTTGGGTATCTCACAGTACCTACAGAGATCTTCATTCCGGCCCCATTCCGGTGCAGCATTTGTCAAAAGCTCGGACATACGAAGAAGAGATGTAAGTCTGGGAATAATAGACCAACATGTGGAGTGTGCGGACAAGCCCCCCATGATTTCAACTACCCTTGCTTCATTCCTAAATGCATCAATTGCAACGGACCTCATCCGAGTTACAGCAAACAATGTCCTCGGTACATCGAGGAAAATGAGATCAACGCAGCGAGAGTTACTTTGAGAATACCATACACATTGGCGAGGGAAGAAGTGAGGAAGAGACGATCCACTGCTCCTACAAAAGCTTTGTCATCCGAGGTAAATTCTTCAAGTACACCAACTTATTCCCAAATTGCGTCTTCATCCAAAAATATCAATTCTACCAGACAAGAGAAAACTTCAATCAGTGAATCAATTCCTGTAAACCGTTCTCAAGGCCTGTCTAGAATAAGCAAACCAAGAAAACCTCTTACAATCAAAGCTTTTAAGCGAGCAATTCAAACTGAATCCTTTGAAAAGACAAGTAATACCCAAACGACACAAATTAAAATTTCACAATCACCACTTAAAGTTTCAAATAATATTAAACAGACTCATACACAACCAGATCATAATAATGATAAATGTCAGGAAATGCTAGACATTTCACAACCACAGGGGCTTCCCGGGAGCTCCCACATTCCTGATCCTAATTCCTCTCCCAAAGTTCCTTTCAACCCTTCCCCTCCATCATCCGATTTTTCCATTGATTCCGATCCTGAGCCCCCTGACATTGAAATCTCTGACTCATAAAATACCTAAAAATTTACAATTATTATAGCCCTTGAGAACGGGCTTTTCAAATATTCAAAATTATAAATATAAAATAATGAATTAAAATACTCTAAATTGTTTATTGTAAATTGAAATTGTACGGTGCGATATTTAAAAAAGCACCTAATTAAATATTGAATAAATAATAATAATAGGCAATTTTGTAAATTCCTGCCGAGATGACGAACGGAAAATTCATATGTTTGCTTAAATAAAATTAAGAAGAACTTCTAACGGAAAAAATTCTTAAAAAACTAGAAAAAAGATTTTTGAATATTTTGAAAGAAGTCTTCATAACAAATTTTCCGATATTTTTCATAAATTTTTTACCATAAAATTATAACGTTTAAAAATAATTTGTTTTTAATAAAAAATAAAAACACAAATAAGGAGTTTTCATCATGACTATTATTCCATTTGAATTAATAATTTTTAACATTAGAAAACAATTTTCATTCTTATTTACACAAAATGACGAGCATTTTATAGGTAATCCACACATTTTCCTCATAAAAGAAATTAAAAAAAAATAAAACTGAAATTTCTTAGAAAAGTATTGAAGGAAAAGAAATAAAAGATTTGGTAGCAAAATATTTTTAAAAAAATCACTTTTAAATCCTTCACAGTGCCATCCACCTGACCGCGATCCCCAAAGAGAGAAAGAGATCATATAATTGTGCGGATGGCACCGTGGCTCTGGCATTTTCCACTTTGCTGTGTGTCCCATGCGAAAGAAGGTATTTCTCTCAGCGTTGCTCCAGAGTAAAATATACACACAACCGTACAACAATTGTTCTTTATTTGGTGAAACCACCTTTATATTTGCCGTGTGTCCGCGTCTCAAGTCAGCCCAAGCAGCTTCTGCCAACAGAGTCATCCATGCGCGCAATCCATGAGCTATGCGCGATTACCAATTTGGGCACACGTCGCACTCCTATAGAAGGTTGCGCCCAAGCGAAGATTCTGTTCTCATCTTCGCCGGACCACTTGTGACCTCATCGCCAATGGATCTTCCTTTTGCTTCTTCTGCACCACTTCCATGCGTCTCCGTACTCTCTTGTGTGTATACCCATAAAACCCCTCCTTGGGAACTCATCTCTTTCTCTCGTTCCTGCTGTACTCTCATGCCGCTACCATTGCAATCCAAATCCAACTGCGAATTGCACACAATTCCGGCACATTTGTCCCGATTGTGTTGCACCATCTCTTCTTCTTTTCTTGGCTTCTTGCCCGAGTACCTCTGCCCTTCCTATACTGTATTCCCCAGCCTTTCTTCCTGAGGGATGTCTCATTTTCTTCCAGAAATGTGCCATCTTATCTCACGCATACCTTAGCTTTTGTTCTCAACGATGTCTTGTGTTTCGTCTCTTCCTGCCTCGGAAATTTCTTGATTTTTTTTGAATTGTTTTAAAAAATACGGTTAATGGGCTTTATTCAGCGACCAAGAAACCCTTGAAATTCACTAGAAATCTTGAAATTTCAGTACGAAATTCAAAGATTTAAAGGGTTTCTTGGTCGCTGAATTCGGGCCCTAAATTTCTAATTGAACAAAATGCAAGAGACTTTAGGAAAACGCTTTTGGTTAAAAAAAAACTGTGAAAAAGAATGAGAATATGCAAACTATCATGTAGGCAATGAAGAAAAAAGAAAAAAAAAGATTAAATTAATTAGTAAATGAAAAATTTTAGCATTTTCAGCGCAATTTATTCCTAAAACTAGTCTCAATCATAATATACCGGGAAAATCTTCAAAAGATCAACTTCCAAACAAACAAACAAAAAATCCTAAATTGTAGCTTCTTTAACTAAAAGTCTTTGCGTGTTTGCTAAAAGTTTAAGTAGCTATGAGTTGCGTTGAATTTTTGTGATAAATAGCTCTTCCTCGTGGTTTAATTTGAAAAACGTGCATGGAGAATGTCACTCATTTGGTCACGTCCGATGTACATACATTCATAGAAGAATTAAATATGAAAAAGATTTTGGCGTGTGAACTGTGGGTGCCCTTGATCGTGACCTCACCTAAACGGTGGTTAATTCCAACAGAAAAAAAAACTATGGACAAGAGGAGTGGAGTCATTTAGCGGAGACGCGCGAGAAAAGACTTCGATGTGGGGGAGTTTGTGGATTGTTTCATTGTACTCTCCATCTCCTTCTACCACACGTGAAGTTCATCGTTCTTTTATTTTTTGGCGCACTCTGAGCGTCACCCCTTCAAAAAAAATTTCGTTCAGGTCTCCTGATCACGGGCACGGTGACTTCTTCCAGAGTGTGTAAAACATTTCTCTTAATAGCAATAATAAAGAAGCAACTCGTCGATGCACATTATTGCTCGCCACTGGCTCCCTTTAGTTTTAGATTTTTTTTTCTTGTTCTGTGAAAGGTGGATTTTTTTTTGTTGTTGCTTAAGAAGTTGCGGGAGGGACGCTCTTGAAGATGAGCTTCGTTGATGATTTCATTAGATTTTTATTTCACAGAGACTTTCATGTGCGATTGTTCTTTCGGAAGGCTTGGGAAGAAAAATATGCGCTATAAAGTGCAAAATCTGCGCTTTCTGGAGAGAAATGATCATATCCATAAGATGATGATCACAGCCCAAATAGCGGGAAAGCAAAGTTTCTTCTTATTTTTTTTTTGCAAGAAGAAAAGAAGATGATATTAACCTTCAAGTGTTCTTGCTCCACAAACACTCACACCACCATTCCGAAAGAGTCTGCATGTATATAGCATGTCAATGATTAAATTTAATTTAAATTAATTGAACAGTTATTAATAAGTTAATCGTGTGTGTCACATTTCGAGGACGCCACGCAGAATTTTTCATATAGCGCACCACATCGCCAATGTATACCCCTTCGGGGGCCCCCTTGAGCCTACAAAGTAAATTGCTGTGTCGCTGATGCTATATACAACAAAACCATGAAGAGGCATCATCACACATTGAGCCACCCAGATAATGTGTGCAAGAAAGATGTTAAAAGAGGAGCGAGTGAGGAGGAAATTGTGTAGAAGAGACGATGTGTCTGCGCCAAGAAGACATCACTCCAAGATGAGGTTCCCGCCAGTCTAGAGACAAAAACCAGAAGCACCTGACCCACACCACAAGAGTCGCGTCGTGCTCTTCTTTTTCAAGGATCACATTATTGGATGTTGTGGGATTCTTTTCCGTTCAAGCTGTGCGAGATTGTTTAGATAAAATAATGTCTCACAGCCACCCCCAAGGAGACATCGTAGCGCGCGTATATTTTATAGCCCCGCACACGGGGAAAAAATTTTCAACAAAAAAACACAATTAGCTACAAAATGTCAACTCTGACTGAATTCCGCGGATGCCGCATCGCCATTTCTTGCACAGCCTCACACGTAGTCCCCGTACGCCAATATTAACAAAAAAAATCCCAGCTAAATTTTCTCATTTATTTATTTATTTTTATGTTTTAAATTGAACCTCCCAATAAAATATGTCGCGCAGTGTATGACTTATCTCTCCCTCGAATGTCCCAATGCTCATGCAGGGAAGAGTACGCGCAGCATAAATGTGGTGGCAAAAGAGGCGCATACAATGTGTGCATCTGCGTGCTATAGTGGTGGAGAATTTGAATTGTATGTCGGGTGCGATCGCATGGCTTTATGTAGCCAGTACAGGGCACCGCAGTCGAGTATAAAAATTGTATATATACAATTTTAGTTCTACAAAATACACTGTTTACGCTAGCGTAAATTAATGAAGTGAATCACCCTATCGAGAATTGGTATGCAACGGTCATGAGCTACAGTTAAATTTGTGAATTTTTGAAATTCCTCTTATCAGTTTTTTTTCTCTCTATTATCTCCCTTTCGTGATAATCTCTTTTAGCTGTGATTCTTTCGAAGAAAAGAATAGCACAGCTTCTGTGTCCACTCTAAAACTCAAGGTCGTCGGATCGGGCTCAAACTTGGTATGAGCACGAATTAGGGTCCCCACATTCCAAAAAACGTATGCGCCGAAAAACTTTTCCGGCCGTCCGGCCGTCCGTCCGTCCGGCCGTCCGTCCGTCCGGCCGTCCGTCCGTCCGGCCGTAGTTTGGAGCTCAATTACAAGAGAACGGTAATAGATAGAGACTTGCGGTCACCGGCAAAGTACAATTATCGACTGGAAGTCGTCCAACTATGATATCAAATTCACCCCCCCACCCCTGCATCCGCCATTTTGAATTTTTTTCAATTTTGTTTTCGCTATATCTCAGCCTCTATTATAGCTGGAGGTCTGAAATTTTAATATGTTATAGGGGCCCTTAAGACCTTTTCAACGATACCCCATTTTCAAAAATCGGACAAGCGGTTTAGCAAATATAGACTTTTATCCAAAGTCGGCCATAACTCCTAAACCGGTTGACCGATTTTAACCAAACCGGTTTTGAATGAAAGATCTCAAAAAGGTCTACGATTATCTATACATAGGAAGTTTCAAAAGTTACCGCTAGAGGGCCTACAATCAAAAACCAAAGTTTCGATGAGTTTTCGACCAGTTTTCGATTAATATCTCAAAAACTGGACGATAGATTTCGATTAAATTTTAGTATGTTATAGGTGATAGGTACACCTTTTAATAAAAAAAAAAATAAAAAAAATTTATGTCACGGTTTCAGAGATATAGATCAAAACAGGTTTCCATACGTACCGATTATTGTAATATTGCCTTATATCGGCTTAACGGTACTTGATAGAGGCTTTTCGATTGAAGTTTCATTAGGTATAGTGGGTATGACCTATCAGATTTTACTAATTTCAAAATTCAAAATGGCCGCCTTCTGCCTTTTTGCTACATCAACAATTACTTTCATCTATTCACATATATTTTAAACAAACTAATTGGCGCCCCGCGAAGCGGGGCGTTTTTTTATACATAAAAAATATAAAAATATAAAAATATATAAACCTATAAATATACATATATAAGTACAATGATGGTCCAGCAGAGTAAAGGGAATGTACTGGTAAGTTTCACTTACGGGCTGTGATTCTTCCTTCAGATGACAGTCAAAGTGTGGTGAAGTACAATGATGGTCCAGCAGAGTAAAGGGAATGTACTGGTAAGTTTCACTTACGGGCTGTGATTCTTCCTTCAGATGACAGTCCAAGTGTGGTGAAAATTGAGGTGGATAAATTTTTAGGAATGGCTTTCTCACGCATCGAATCACAGCCAACGCGTGTAAATTCTGGGGAAAGGCTTACTCATGCGCGTTGGCTGTGATTCGTTGCGTGAGAAAGCCATTCCTAAAAATTTATCCACCTCAATTTTCACCACACTTGGACTGTCATCTGAAGGAAGAATCACAGCCCGTAAGTGAAACTTACCAGTACATTCCCTTTTTCCCTTTACTCTGCTGGACCATCATTGTACTTCACCACACTTTGACTGTCATCTGAATTTTCTTTACTTCCACTTTCACTTTCTCCATTGTTATTATTTTTGTCAATCAATTAAAGAGTTGAAATTTGAAATTTGATTAATTTATAAATAAATAAATTCCGCTGCTCAATTTAATTCATTTAAATCAGGAAAAAAGTGTTTTATTTAAACCTCAGTGAAATTGAATTGCCCCACGGATCCTGAAAGAAGGAGAAATTGGCCAAGTGCAACTCATTTTACAACCACGAGGAAGCTCTTCCAGATTTTGGATTTTCCTTTAGATTGCAACAATCCGCGGTTCTTCGAGCCGAAGGGCTCAGATATTAATTAATTTGTTGCATCTATTAAAGGTATGTGACCAGAAGGAAGGATTGGAAGAAAAGAAGGAACAATCGCTTATATTTTTTATTTCTTTTGGAATCCTTACCTAAGGTACGACAACTGGAATTTATTTGGGAGGATCATCTGATATTCTATTAATTATTATTTAATTCGGATCTTACCCAAGGTAATCTTTACAATTGGTTCTTCGAGCCGAAGGGCTCAGATATTAATTAATTTGTTGCATCTATTAAAGGTATGTGACCAGAAGGAAGGATTGGAAGAAAAGAAGGAACAATCGCTTATATTTTTTATTTCTTTTGGAATCCTTACCTAAGGTACGACAACTGGAATTTATTTGGGAGGATCATCTGATATTCTATTAATTATTATTTAATTCGGATCTTACCCAAGGTAATCTTTACAATTGGTCCTTCGGGGGAAAAAATCAGCACAAGATGCCAGGAAGATCCAGTCAGAGAGCGGCGTACAAAGGCCAATTCACTACGCTGAAGAAGGATGTCAATGAAATCAGCCGCAATCCTGACTGTCTTCTCAATGAGGGGATGATTGAAACTCTTTTGTATCATCGTCAAAGTCTGGAGTCAATTGAGCGGAAATATTGTGAGGTACAAAGGGCAATTATTGATGAAACTAAACCCGAAGATGCAAAAAGGGCTGAACAAGAAGAACTCGATAATTTCCTGAATGAGACGACCCACACCGGAAATCAGATCAACCGTTTTATCGCTAAGCTTCAAGCCACTGACTATGCACCTAGGCAACCAACAGCTTCCGGTGGTTCAACCAGTGATTTCTCAGCGTTTTTAACGTTGATGGAAAAACAATTGGAAGAGCAGAAGGAGCAGAGATTGCAAACCAATACTACTATAGAGAGAATGGTGGGTGAGATGAATAGGCTTTCTAGCAGCATCAATGCGAACAACGGCGGACCTACGATGATGGGAAATCCCAATGAAACTTTCACAGTTACGGCTCCACCTCGCAGAAAATTGGACGTGATTAAGATTCAGCCATTCTCAGGAGACTACACAGAGTGGAAAACTTTTAAAGACCTCTTTGAGTCGATTATTGGGAATGATGACACCCTCACTAAATCTGAAAAGATGCAATATTTAAAGACTCTCATAGTTGGAGAAGCTCAACCCATTATTGAGTCCCTAAAGGTCTGCGACGAAAACTATGATGTGGCTTGGACTATACTATCCAAAGAATTCGACAGTGCTGCACCCATTGTAGCATCTTACATGAAAGATTTTTTTGCTTTGCCAGCTGTAGCATCGGCCTCTGTCCAGGGCATTCAAAATCTTCAGAGAAAGTCCAATTCTATTTTGCAAGCATTAGACGCAATGGAGGTAACGTCTCGAGACCCTTTCATTATTTATTCGATTCTGCAGAAACTTGATGAGGAGACCCGTGCTTTATGGGCTGGAAAAGTTAAGGAAAATTGTCCAACTTGGGAGCAATTCAATGAATTTTTGGTAGAGAGAAGTTTTCAACTCAGAATGTCTTTACCAGAAAAATCCTACAAGTCACAGACTCACCCCAAAAAATCTTTGCCTACCAACAAGAAACCAAAGATGAATTCTACTAGCCTTGCAGCCACGGAAAAGAAGAATTGCGAGTTCTGCAAACTACATCCACACAAACTATTTCGGTGCAAGAAGTTCATCGCTCTGGATGGGATGCGTAGATTGGCGGCTGTTAAGGAGCTCAAGGTGTGTGAGAACTGCTTGTCGGACAATCACAAAGTAGAACATTGTTCATACTCTTTGTGCAATATATGCAACGGCAAACACAACCGATTGCTACATGATGCAATTATTATTGCCACCACTACAATCCCAACTCCTGGAGGAAGCCAGGGTCAGACTGGAAATCCAGTCAATCTCATATGTAAGAATGTTACCACCAAGATGTCCAAGGTACTTCTTGCGACAGTTATGATCAGGATTGTGGATTCTTCAGGAGAACAGCATTTGTGCAGAGCCATTTTGGACTGTGGATCTCAAGTCAACATGATCTCTGCAAGATTGTGTCAATTGCTGCATTTGAAGAAGAAGACCGTCAACCTTTCCATTGAGGGAGTAGGGACTTCATCACAATCAGCCCAGCATGTCGCAGATGTCGTAGTGAGACCAAGGATGATGACTTCTTCATACTCTCTACCTATGACGTGCATCGTCATGAAGAGAGTCACCAGCGATCAGCCAAATTGGGATACATCTTCGCTGAACTTCCAAATCCCAAAGCACTTCCAGTTGGCAGACCCCAACTGGCAAGAGACTCACCCTATCGACTTACTCATTGGTGGGCAATTCTTTTGTGACATCATGACCGATGATACCCATGTTTTGGGTCCTCACCATCCTGTGATGAAAAATACAGTATTTGGATGGGTGTTAATGGGACCTTGTTATGTCGGCCATAATGATTCTCAGGTTGTCTCATGCAACACTGCCACCATGGAAAGCATTGATACGGGACTACGTAGATTTTGGGAGTTGGAGGAGATATCAGTAGGTTCCCCCAGATCATTGGATCAAGACAAGGTGGAAGAACTTTACCGAGCTACCACAACTCGAGACCAAGATGGGCGCTATGTGGTACTATTGCCTTTTAAGGATAACATGGAAGAGTTGGGCAACAACAGGGCATCAGCCAGACGCCAATTATTTCTATTGGAAGCGCGTCTGAGAAAAAATCCAGAACTCCGTGCACAATACAACCAGATCTTTGAGGAGTATTTGGAGAAGGGATTTATCGAGGTTGTGCCATATGATCAGCTCAACAGACCTTGTTTTTATATGCCACATCATTGCGTTATCAAGGAAGATGCAGTATCAACCAAGGTTCGAATTGTCTTTAATGGAAGTTCGCCATCCGAATCCGGGCTAAGCTTAAATGACAAACTTATGGTAGGAGCTACTGTACAACCACCGTTGCTTAAAATTCTGCTGAACCTCAGACGACATCCTGTTGCCTTTACCTGTGACATTGTAAAAATGTACTTACAGACAATACTTTACGAACCTCACAGGGATTACCAACGATTTTTATGGGAGACCGAATCTGACCACCAAGTGAAAGACTTCAGGTTCAGGACAGTGTGCTTCGGGGTGTCTGCATCTCCGTACTTAGCCACTCGATCATTGATTCAGTTAGCCTTGGATGAGGGGCACAGATTCCCGATAGCTGCGAAATTGATATTGAATAACTTCTACATAGACGATTGTCTGGTCAGCATGCCTACGATTGAGGAGGCACTCGAAGCAAAGAGACAGCTCATAGCTCTACTGGCCCTAGCCAAACTTGAACTGTCCAAATTCAGGTCAACTCATATGGAACTCACACCTTCATCTGATGAAAATTATCAACTGGACATGCCATCTGAAGAACAGGTTGTAAAGACTTTGGGAATGAGTTGGTGCCTACAGACTGATATGTTCCAGTACACAGTGAACGAATTCCATGGACCAGCAACCAAGAGAAATATGTTGTCAATTCTTGGAAAAATTTATGACCCAATGGGGCTCGTATGCCCCATTACAACTGTTGCAAAATGTATCCTGCAAGACGTGTGGAAGTTATCAATGGACTGGGACACTGAAATTGATGGTGATTTGGAGAAAAGATGGAAAGAGTTCATGAACACTCTACCTTCAATGGAGGATCTGAGGATTCCCCGATGGATATCAAACATCTCCGAAGTAGTACACCAGGAACTTCACTGTTTTGGCGATGCAAGCAAGAGAGCCCATGGAGCTTGTATTTACCTTGTAACTCAAGATGCTGCAGGTAACAGATGCTCCAGGCTATACGCAGCCAAGTCCAAGATTAACCCCATCAGCTATGAGGAGAAAGTAAAGGATAAGATCAAGAAGAAGGACTTCACCATTCCGAAAGGAGAATTATGTGGAGCTGTCTTGGCTATGAAACTTGCCTCAACTGTCTCGGACGCAACAGAAGTACAGCAAATCTATTTTTGGCTGGATGCCACTGCTGTGCTACATCAAATTCATAACCCGACTCAAAAACGAGAAGTTTTTGTACGCAACAAGGTTAAGAAGATTCTAGATGAAACCAACTGTCAGCAATGGAGACACGTTGGAACCAAGTCCAACCCAGCTGACCTGGCTTCACGAGGAGCTACTCCTCAACAGCTCATTTCAGCGGAACTGTGGTGGCATGGGCCAGAATGGTTGTTGAAGTCTGAAGAGAATTGGCCACCGAAGTTCAACGCACCCAATGATGACGGAGCACAAGTGGAGACTAGTTTAGCACTCACTACGGATTCATCAGAGAAGGAAAAACTGGTTGCCAATCCAATCTTCGAATTTTTATTGGCTCAGTTTAGCTCCTACAGCAAGATCCGTCTAGTTTTGGCACGATGTCTTCAACTCGTAGAAATTTGGAAGTCATCAAAGGTCCGAGTGACTCGCAACTCGAGGAGAACTACCTTTTCCAAATTCTTGCATGTGAAATTCCTAAGGGATGCCGAAAAACTCTTGATACAATGGGATCAGCAGCAACATTTTTCTCATGTTTTGGATGCTCTGACAAACGGATCTCTGGAAACAAACGCAAGCCTTCGCCATTTTGGAAAATTGAGACCATTTCTGGATTCTGAGGGTACATTGAGAGTTGGAGGTCGACTTAGCAAATCTACACTCAACTATGATACAAAACACCCGAAGATCCTGCCCAAAAGCCTCTTAAGTCGTTTGATTGCAGAACGTGAGCATCTTCTACTTATGCATGCTGGACCACAGCTTACCTTGGCATCCTTGAGGCAAAAATATTGGCCTATTGATGGACGTCGCTTGACTCGAAGTGTCTTAAGGAAATGCCTCACTTGCATCAAGGCAAGGCCCACTCACGTTCAGCAACTTATGGGGGACTTACCCCCGGAGCGAATCGACCATTTGACTGCCTTCAATACAATAGGTGTCGATTTTGCTGGGCCCATCTACATCAAACAAGGTGTCAGGAAAACTGTCACAATTAAGGCTTATGTGGCGGTCTTCGTCTGCTTTTCTACTAAGGCTGTGCATTTGGAGGGAGTTAGTTCACTCCACACAGATTCCTTCATTGCTGCATTTCGCAGAATGATTGCGAGAAGAGGGTTGCCACATAAGGTGTTTTCCGACAATGGAACCACATTTGTAGGCGCCGATAGAGAACTTAAGCGGTTGTGGGAGGCAGAGCAACACCAGCAAGCGATCCAGATGGTGGCAGGGGAACTTGGCATCGAATGGAACTTTTTACCTCCCAGATCACCGCATCACGGCGGCCTCCATGAAGCTGCCGTGAAATCTTTTAAACACCACTTTGTGCGAGTTGTGGGTGACAGAGCACTGACATTTGAAGGGCTAGCAACCATCCTGTGTCAGATTGAAGCTGTATTGAACAGCAGGCCGCTTGTTCCCACATCAGACAACCCCGACGATCTCCATTGGATCAGCCCATCTAGCCTCAGTGACTCACCTCAAAATTGGCTATCTGGACAAATGGCACCTTTTGCAGAGAGTGTATCAGGATGTTACTAACCAATGGAAACGCGATTATCTTACAACGCTTCAAACTCGCAGCAAGTGGTACAAACAATACGAAAATCTCAAGGAGGGAGATTTTGTTCTGATGAGCGACATGGCCCTTCCATCTACCAAGTGGCCGACAGGACGCATCGTGAAGATCTTCCCTGGCCGAGACAACAAGGTGAGAGTAGCAGATGTCAGAACTCATCGTGGAGTCTACAGAAGAGCTGTCCAGAAGCTAGTGCGACTTCCCATAGAAGAAGCATAAAGCTCTTCTGTCCCCGGAGCATGTTTACGCTAGCGTAAATTAATGAAGTGAATCACCCTATCGAGAATTGGTATGCAACGGTCATGAGCTACAGTTAAATTTGTGAATTTTTGAAATTCCTCTTATCAGTTTTTTTTCTCTCTATTATCTCCCTTTCGTGATAATCTCTTTTTTCTTTACTTCCACTTTCACTTTCTCCATTGTTATTATTTTTGTCAATCAATTAAAGAGTTGAAATTTGAAATTTGATTAATTTATAAATAAATAAATTCCGCTGCTCAATTTAATTCATTTAAATCAGGAAAAAAGTGTTTTATTTAAACCTCAGTGAAATTGAATTGCCCCACGGATCCTGAAAGAAGGAGAAATTGGCCAAGTGCAACTCATTTTACAACCACGAGGAAGCTCTTCCAGATTTTGGATTTTCCTTTAGATTGCAACAATCCGCGGTTCTTCGAGCCGAAGGGCTCAGATATTAATTAATTTGTTGCATCTATTAAAGGTATGTGACCAGAAGGAAGGATTGGAAGAAAAGAAGGAACAATCGCTTATATTTTTTATTTCTTTTGGAATCCTTACCTAAGGTACGACAACTGGAATTTATTTGGGAGGATCATCTGATATTCTATTAATTATTATTTAATTCGGATCTTACCCAAGGTAATCTTTACAATTGGTTCTTCGAGCCGAAGGGCTCAGATATTAATTAATTTGTTGCATCTATTAAAGGTATGTGACCAGAAGGAAGGATTGGAAGAAAAGAAGGAACAATCGCTTATATTTTTTATTTCTTTTGGAATCCTTACCTAAGGTACGACAACTGGAATTTATTTGGGAGGATCATCTGATATTCTATTAATTATTATTTAATTCGGATCTTACCCAAGGTAATCTTTACATACACTGAAAAAATCACTAAAAAAATATTTATGTAGCTGCAACATAAAATTATTTTAAAAGAGATAATTTTATGAAATTCTTTTGAAGAAATGGTGTGGTGAGACCTCCTGTTGCTTAACAATACATTCGTTTTAACATACGACATTTCGAGAGTTTTGTTTCGTCTTCGTCAGGTACGTAAAATAGTTTAGATATTTCTAAGAGAAGTTTTGGGATTTTTTTGAATCCCCAAACGAAATGAATAAGAATAAAAGTAATGCAAGGTTAATTTAAACCAATATGGAGCTAATTGTTTGAGATTTTTAAATTTTTAAATTTGTTAGAAATGTCAATGTGTCTCATCTCATTTTAGAGATTTTTACACAATTTTTAAGAGATTTTCATTATTTTCATTTAAAGCTTTCATCAAATATTAATAAAAAAAATCTTAAAAGATTAATTATTCTTTAAATGTGAAACACGATTTTTTAAAAAATAATTAGATAAAAAAATCTCTTAAGACGCCTAAAACAACAGAAAAAAATAAAATAAGAAGAAGTTAACGATTTCTAACAGTGTATACTGCGACTCCGCAATCATCCATCCATCCACAATCCATCGCACAAAACTGGGAGCCAGCACAAAAGTTTAGTTTACAACCGACAGTTGAACTGTTCGCACGTCCCAACCGAATGGACTATCAATTGCCATCCGCTGTGTCTTTTTTAGCATAATTTCCTCCCCCAATTATTGGTCACACACACAGTGTCTCGTGAATCTTCTTGCACCTGCTGCGAAAACTAAAGCATAATTCATGCGAGAAAAGTAAACGTGGTGATTGCAGTGATAGTTCATAATTTTTTTCCACAGAAAAGAGTGTTAGGAATTAGTTTTCTTCTGTGAATATTATGAAGAATTTTTTTCTATGTGAAAAAATAATTTTCCTGAACAAGTTTTAGCGTGAAGAATTTTTTGGTTAAAAAGAAAATTTAAGTGAATTCATAGACAGTGATTGGGACAGATTAGAGAGTGAGAATACATAACTATTAATTTCTTGAGAGTGCCAAAATTGCCGGCATGGGAACATTTAAATCAAAATACTAAATTACCACCCCCGAAAAGAAATTGATGTGAGCGAATTAAAGCAAAATTCTTTTTTATAGCAAATTATTGCCAGTGTGGCTGTTTGAATGGTCGAAGCAAGAGCCCCACAGTCCAATTCCATTTGTCATGTTAGCATACAATGTTTCTGCATATATCTCTCATTCTTGGGGCTATTTATCACATTATCTCCTTTTTCTCACTTGGCGCTCGAGTGGCTCTTTTTCTCCGCACACACATTCCCCCCTCATCGTATATTGGTCTCACCCAGGCAGAACGCAGCTTGAAGCCACCCACATACACTCTCTGTATGAAATTCTAAAAAGGAATATTTTTAAAAAAAATCTGCTCTCTCTCTGTATCAAGCTCTCCGCTATCCAATTGATCCTTTTGCTTCCTCACGTTGTGTCCTATTCGCGAATTTCACAGCCCAAAAAGTTCTTCTTTTAAAAAGTACAAAAAAAAACCGCCGAAAATTCATTGGCAATTTTTTTGTGCTCGCCGTCTCTCCATCGACCTTATTGTGCCACCAATTCGCCACACCACTTGGTGTATAAAAATTGAATTGATGATCTGTGTGCTTCTCTGGTCGATCACATCGCCTCTTGTTCACCGAACACCATACCCGCGAGACGCACCAGATAGCAACTGAACTTAAAATAAAAAAAAACTCACAGCCAAGTTCTGCCAGAGATTTGTGCACAGTTTGACAAAAAAAAACTGCCCCAAAAATTTACGCACAACTGCAGAAAAAATTCACTGAAAAATCATAATATTGTACCTCTTAAACTCTAAGAAATTTATTAAATCGCACTCAAAAAAAAACTGCAGTAAATCATGAGATTGAGGTATGTTTTAAGACTTGATTTAGGTTGTCGCAGTAGCAGCAAAAATGCAATTTCAACACAAGTACGACTATATTTGTCAATTTTCTCTCTCATCACTCACAGTAGAAAACATCTAAAGTTCATTGGGAAATCTTAATATATTTTGACTTGTAAATAAATCCACGATATAGACTATATTTAAATGCAAGGAGATGAAAAAAAATGAAGGAAAAACTTTTTCACTCATCGCGAAGTTACATTGTTACCAAAAAATTTGTATTTCATTGAAAGTTAAGTTATGCTTTTATGCTTTAAAAGTTATGCTTTTTAATTTATTTTCTTAATCCTAATACATAGTAGTTTGAATATTAATGTTGAACAAATAAATTGAAATAAAATATAAAACTGATATTCTTCAAAAATCATTTTTATCGAAATTCAAAAATATGTTACATTAAGTCACTTTTTTCTGATTTATCGCGTTTGGAATGATTTATTTTAAAATTTATTTCACAAAATAATAATTTAAGAACTAATTTTCTTATAAAAATATTGAAATGAAGTGCTGTCTAAATAAAAGAGCCGATGAAAAGTGTTGGAGACGACATTAATTAACTTAAAAATAAATAAGTAAGTTTGTACGTTAAAAATTAATATCAATAATATTAATATATTATTTTTCCAATAAAAATTAGATATTCTTTTGAAAGAAAATTAGAGAAAAAAAAATCTTAAAAATCTTCTAAGAAACGATTATGGAAATTTGTAATAAAAATTCCTCAAGATCAACCACCCACATATTAAATTCTTTTATAAATTTTATTGAATAAAATTAATTACTTCGCATTGAAATTAACATGATTAGCTCATGAATTTGCATAATTTGGTTATGTGTCTGAAATGGGGTGTGTGCATTTTGCGATAAATTCCCAATCGCGGGAGACTCTGTGGTGTGCTTTAGTATTATTTATAAGCATGATGATACAATGATGATTAAGAGTCGGAAAATGTCCCGAAAACACCGCATGATATAAGGTGGACCGAGTAGAAAAATTAGAAAAATGCTCGTAATTCTCATTTTTTTCATCACATCTCACTGAATTTTCTACATATTTTAGAAACACAAATGAAGAAAAAATGTGTGTCTTAAAAAAACGAAGTGAAAAATTATGTTAGAATGTTGAGAAAAGAGGAAAATATGAAAAATATTAACTCTTAGTGGTGGATATATTAATGATTTGTATTTAGAAAGAGCATAAATAAGATAGAAGAAGATTTGGGAAGGTTGGACGAGCATGCTGTGCAGCACGCAGGAGAATAGTGCAGGGTATATTTTAAGACCAATGGTTGGAAAAGAGATTTTATGCCAATTGTTCCTTTTGAGAAAATGCTTCTTTTGCCAGCAGAAAGCATAGTTGGAGCCAATTAAAAATTTTCATGTTTGCCAGCGCGCATTTCCATGTGTGTCCCTCCAGTGAGACATTTTCGTATGGGCGCACGGAGCGGCATGAAAATGTTGCAGGAAAAGTGTGGCGTTTGTTAGAGAAGAAGAAATTAACTTAGAAGCACATTCCAAACTATTAACAATCTCGAACTCTCAACATCCTGTGTCTCTCTCTCATGTGCTCGGTGAAGCTCCAAAAGATTTGTTTCATCATTCGTCAATTCTAAATATATTATAGTTGGTGGGTTTATTGAAGGAGAAAATGAGTGCGAGATAGTTTTTCAGACGTGAAAGCGAGATCATCTCTCCTTTCAACTTCCCAAAAGATATTCTCTTTTAGTATTAAAATAAGGAAAATATATATATTTCACTCTCACGAGCACTAAATGAGCTTCGAAACATATACACATTTTCACTACATATAAGAAGAAAACTCCTTTAACACGCAACTGGCAATCATCCACCACACACGCTCTCACCCAGACTTTTCTCACTCAAAACAAAAAAACCCCGTGCTATATATCTTTGGAAAATTTGTAATTTAGAGGATGAAAATGTGGAAGAAGTCTGATGTGGGGAAAATTAACACACTCGCGGCGTGCGCGCCGTGTATTTCAGGAAAAATCATTTTCAACTTTCAACAATGTTGCGGAGCAAACAGAAAAATAGACCAAAAGTCCAATAAAGTCAAAATTACACACTCATCGTCCAAACTCCACATGAATTTTTCTCTTTAAAAAAAAAATTGAAAAATCATTTTGAATTTTCCTTCGCATGTGCGCCACAAGATCATCGCATTTTCCTATCTAACATGGAAGCTCATGTACTATTTTATATTGTAAATTGCCGCATTTGATGTTTCGTGAAAATTGAGAGCATATGGTGATCCCGTGTAAAAGATCACGTTGAGAGGAAATTTTTCATCTTGAGCGCGAAAAACCCAAAGACTTTTCCCCCCCCTAAAATTATCTCTCTTTTGCTCCTTTTGCTGCAGACACTGCTACTCTTTTAATTTTACACATAAACGGCACGACACATTTTATGCTCTAACTCGCTTTGCATTTGAAAAATCTCAGCTGTATTGAAAGTGATTAGAAGTAACTAAACTCAAGGTTTCGATTCTATCAAAAATCTATTCTTTATCTTTCAATGTTTGGTATTTCAAAATTTTTCTATTATTATGTTAAAAGAACAAAAATTTTTACTCTTGTAGAAAGCTTTTAAAAAATATTCTTTTATTTGTGGACTATTTCAAAAATGTATTTCTTTACGGTTAAAGTGAGAAATAAACTATTAATATCTAACATATTTGGTATTGGCTTAAGAAGGTAAAAGAATCCAAAAATGAGTATTTCTCTAGAGGTCAAATCTGCCAATAAATTGTATTAAAACATAATTTAATTCATTTTAGTAACTTATCAGCATACGGCAAAGTGTCACTGCAGTTTTTCAGTAGAAATATTGTTTTTTTTTTTAACTTTTACATTATTTTGTATAATTCCAGATAACCCTGTACTAATTTAATTAAATAATCTTTTAGAAAAAAACATGCTGAAGTTCTAAGAGATATAAAAGTTTTTAAATTAAAGCTCTAATTAATAAATTTTAACAAAAAAAACAAATATTTTGATAATAAGAATTAGAAACATTCTATGTTAGAACTTTTCGAAGAGCGCGATCACTGCAACTGATGGGGCCTAATCTCATGATGTTAGCGTGTGCGAAGCGAGCATAATGCGAGTGAGACGACGAGAGAATCGCATTTTTATCGCTTTACGCACACAAATCATAATATATATACAACTCCAATAGAATAGGGGACTTTTCCTCCTACAGTCAACTAGACGGCCGGGTAGTACAAAAACGACTACCGACTATGAAGCACCATCGCGTTCAGTGCAGTGTGAGCCAATGAGAATTTTTTCCCCACGACCTCACATTGAAAAAAAAATTACTTTTCATCCATTTTTGCTTTTGATTTTTTTTTTACATTCGTGGTGAAAAAAATTTTGTGGCGAGCTATTTTTTTTTTATTTAAGAAGATGTTTCAGAGCGAGTTTTTTGGGTGTGAATACAAAATCAGTGCTATGGAATAATTTCACAAGAATTGAAATTCTTATGATTTACTTCACACATCAGTGAGAAAGTTGAATTGCAGAATTATATTCACAATTTCGTTGGAACAATTGAAACACATACACACATATTCCGCTATGTATGTTTGTCATGTATGTATGTGGAGGAAATATAAAATCTAAACAGTGTTATCACGGGGAGAGGGTGGGGAGTTGATGAGAAAATTGATTTCATGAATGAAGCACTATCAGGGCAAAAAGCCTCTCTCACTCTCTCTGAATTGTTTTTCCAGGGTTCACCTCTATTCTTGAAAATTTTGTGAATTTCAAGTGCGTGCGTTGACAAGATAATCCTCTTTTGCTTCGCAATGAACTTTCGCCACCATTTCTGTGTGTGTGCGTTATGCGGTGAAACTTGAGAAAATCCTCCTTGCGCAGCTTTGATCCATCCGCGCCCGTATATTGGGGGTGTTGCATAAAAGTTCACAAATTCTTTAACATGCGACAATGTTCTCCTCTTGCGCCTCCCATTGACTATGTGTACTCGTATGTATGTATGTTGCCTTCAGAAGATTTTCTCACGAATCTCACGGATTGCAGGTAGAGAAGAAAAAAAAACGAAGAAGAAAAAATATCATCACTCCGATGTAATTGTTTTACAATCATTGCAAACTTTTTTTTTCGAGAAAGCAAAGAAGGAAAAAAATGTAAAAAAAAGAGAATATAACTAAGCGAACTGAGCGCAACATATAGCAGAAACAACTGTCCAATGTTTAATTGTAAAAAAAATGAAGAAGCAGTAAATAGAAGTGGAGAAAAAAATCTCTCACTGTCTCAGATTCTATCTCTCTTTTTTTCTCCTTTTCTTATAAATGTGCCTCTCTCCTCAAGAAATTGGATAAATATACATCGAGTACGAATATATAAATTATAATTCAGCTCAACTTTTCAACAATATAAACCGTGTGAGAAGAGTTACGAGGCAGAGTGACTTCTCATTACAATATTCAAGCCCAGGAACACGGGCAGAAGCACGATAAAAACACACCAAGAAGTACGGCGCGTCTCCCTCCTTCTTTTGGCATTAAATTTAAAATACACAAGCTACCCATTTGTCTGGTGTATCAAGAAAACTACCTTCAACTACCTTCTTTTTATTTCGTCCAATACAAGTACTCTTTTTAACATCCATATCTATGTGTCAGGAAAATTTGAGAAAACTTTACGCGAATATTGCAAAGCAAAACGTAATAAAAAAAAGTTCCTTTTTATGGGTAACTTTCAAAATAATCTATATAATAATATCTTAATATAAAATCATTGGCTACATGGATCCGGAAGGAATCCAACAGCCGTACAAATTTAAAAATGGAGAAGAAGAATATATAATCATATTACGGTATTCACTTTTGGGTGATAAAATAGTAAAATAGTCAAAGAAAGATTTTTTTCAGTTTAGAATTAAAATCCTTAAATTATATCTGAGATTGTGAACATGGTCTTAAAAAGATTGTTTTAAAGGTAACCCTACGAAAAAATGTAACAAAAGGTTCTTAATTAAATTTTTAAAAAAAGTTCTGAATCAAATTTTAAAAAATTACCTAATATCTTGTAATATAATTTCATATTATGATTTTATGTGATAAATAACATTTACCTTATGATTTTGCTTAATGCAATTATGTCTTTTACATTTCCATTTAGCATAGAAAACGTAAATTTTTATTTATTTTGATCAGTAGACTGATAAAGATAAAACGTAAGGAAAATTTTACTAAAGAAGTTTAGTCAGACCATTAGGAGTTAGTCCCCAAAGAGGTAACCTTTAATCTTAGACACATTTTGCAATAACTTCCTAACTTTACAAATTAATGACTGTAAAAATCTTGAATGGAACTTATTCCATACAGTTTGAAAGTGATTTAAGTTAAAAAAATCAATTCTTAAATTCTTCCTAAAATTGACAACACTTTAGAAAAACCTTCCACATTGGGAAAATGGGGAAAATCTTACTAAAAAAAAGCTAATGCTTGAGAGTTTAGTAAACTCTCTCTTCTCCAAAAGAAATAAAAAAAAGAAAATAGTTGAGAAAAAAAAAGAAAACTCGTGCCCGCCGAAAAAGTTTTCTCCGCTGTGCTCGTGTATTGGGGGCTCTTTTGGGGTTGTATGAGTTGATTTTTGATATATAAATATAAATTATTTAAAAATAGACACCATCTATATATAATTTTCTTCGACTACACGACGGTAGCGAGGGGGCAAAGAATCGTCTTGAGTCGTCGTACGTTGGAGTCTTGGCGTGCGCACGCGCAAAACGTCAGGCTTTACCCCAAAAGTGAAATGCTGCTGAAATTCTCATATAGAGAACATCTTCTAACCACAGTTAAGTTTCACCTCAAACGCATCACACATCGCCTTCCAAAAGTTCACGCATTCTGGTTCTTTTTTTTTTACCTCTCTAAAGGGGGGAACTTGGTTGTTGAGTAATTTCTTGTGTGGGTAAAGAAAAAAATAAATTTGTTTTAAGAATTATAGTTGAGAAGATCCATCATCATAGGTGATTTTTGAGAAGGTTTTAAAGTTTTAAAAAAATCCAACATTTACTGCCTCACCCTTGATTCCTCTTGGTGATGTTTGTAGGCTTGTAGAGAACAATCTTGTGGTGTGCTGATGATTCTTCCGACAGACACCTACTATTGAAACGGAAAATCCGTTTTGAAAATATTTTCTTTGAGAAAATTATATATTCTTCCTCACCTCCCACAATTTGAATTCTTAAACATTTACTCATCCCCACAGATGAACGGTTAGAAATTTCACTCAAAGAGATACCAAAAGAAAATTGCAAAGGGAAAAAGAATAATCACTCGAGTGCCAAGTCGTGTGGATTAATCATTAATTGTGTACACCTCTTTAGTGTGAGATGAAGTGTTCAATAGTGGCGCAAAGACTACATCATTTCCTGCATTGCGACACCGCACAAACGGATGAAACTGTAGCTAATATAGAGTGTAGATTAGTTGTGGAGTTTGTAGTGAATTGGTAAGAAATCCAAGAAAAAGCTCTTTCCCAACATTATTCGATCCCTGTCGCTGCAAAAGAAAAGACAAGAAAAATAGAAAAAGAAAAGTGCTAAAAAACTTAAGAAAAAAAAAGTGTGGAGGCTTTTAAATTTTTGTGCCGGTTACATTTGAAATGTGATTTGTCTTCTAACAATGAAAAGCCGAGGAAACTGTGCAGAAGAGCGGCGACAAATCACGTACTACAAGTGTGAACGAGCATCCGTAGACGATCTATTGTGCCGGGGTGCCCCGTAGGCTAGAGCAGACAAGCCCCCGCCCGGTGACTGGGGACGCCATGAATGTGCGCGTCCTGCGCAAATGGTGTCTCATGAGAACTCTAATGTACCTGTGGATTGTGGCCTGCACACTACTAATGATGGTTGTTACGTGTGAGGCTGCTTCCGCCATGCACATCACACCGAGTTTCATTAGTCCTGCAAGGAATTCCACATCCCACCACCGGTGGGCGCCACTAGTCACCCACCAGCGCCCCCATGTTGATTTTGTCACACAACCAGAGCAGAAACTTCCACGCCAGGAACGCATTTTTCCCGATAGGGGGATGCATGGGCAAATACTGCTGCAACGCATCATTGCAGCAGCACGAAGAACACCGAGTATGCCGCAATGGATGAGAACACATCAGCGGCCAAGACTGAAAGTCGGCGTCCATGATGAGGCGTCATCTAGTTACCTCATGCGTGCCCCCTATGGGCGAAATAGGCGCGAGTCACGCTACAGGCCCAAAGGGCGTCAGCGTAGGTATTGCTCAGCTCGCGACCCAACGGCCTTAGCATTTGAGGCACCCACAGTATTTGAGGGTAAAGTGCGTTCCATGAGCTCCGATAGGCGCGCCAACTTCTCAGCCACGTTCGAAGTCAAGGATATCCACAAGAATCAGTCGCCCTTTAAGTTGCCATCAATGGTACGGCTGCAATTCACATTCGGGAATACCAGTGAGTGTGACATCTATCGGGAAAAATTTCGTCCGCGTGGCAATGTGCGCGATGAACTGGAGCAGGGGAAGGTGTACTTTCTTTTTCTCAAGCAAATCACCTTGGGGAATTTCACAATCATCGGACAGCCCATCAAGAAGACCAAGAAGACACTCCAAGAGGTCAAAACTGGAGCTAGCGAAAAATATGGTGAGTCTCAAATTTATTACTATTCTCCTATTTTGATTAAAAGGATCAAAAATTTATTAATAAAAAAGATTGCATCGCAGAGATCGCAAAATATGATCTACATTTTGCTACTTTGTGGATTTTCCAAGAATGTCAGCACAACTTTATATATTTTACTCTGTGAAATCATTTGGATTCACGGAAAATTACTAATAAGATGAAGAAATTGCACTTATTCGCGGAAAAGAAAATTTCTTCACACACATTGCAACACATTCCATTAAATCTTCATTAAATGCGTCAAATAAATCAATCAGAGAAATTGTTTCTATTTATCGTGACCAGGATTGTGACTTCAAAACTCTCAAGGAATTCCACAGAGATAAGACAAATTTCTTTGCCCATACAAAAAATTGATCAACAGTGGGAATATTTTTGGAGATCATTGGCAAAGGAAAAAAAACAGGATAATGGGAAATTCCTTCAGTTTCTTTTGTAGTTCTCACGTCTCACCTCCAGCAGGAGGTCTTTCTTAATTTCTTTGATATTTTCTCACAGAAAAAATCACGGATCTACTTCAGGAAAAAAAAAATAGTTGCTTTAAATATTTTTTAGTTCTATTTGGGATTCATCTAAGTGATTGCGTTTTCGCGTTCAATCTAATTAATTGCGTTTTCGATTAACGATCAAAATTTTATTCTATATTGTAATTATTTTCACTTACCACCCCCACTTCGTAGAAGAAAATGCGGAAAATAGAGTTCTTGGAAAAGAGAAAGGATTGTTAGTGAACCAATAAATTTTGGAAATAATTTTAGGAAAGCACAGAGATGTGAGAATATTGTTTATTTGTGTACAACAGGAGGCCCCACGGAGGTGTTTGGAGCCACTCAAATGGCTTTTCCTGTGAAATAGAAAATATATTCACGCGACGCCGTGCACCTTCCCACCTAATTGATTAATCATCATCAAATAGTCTCACACACCTATGAGATTTTTTTCTTCTCTTCCTTCGCAATGAACATTTTCCAATTTCCACCAATTCACGCGTGAGCATAATCTCCCACCATAGGAATTACATAGATTTTGTTTAATTTGATTCCCCCACTCTGTGTGATGTTCCTTTTGAGAAATGAAAAAAAAACGTTCTTTTGCTGCTTTTGCCAATGGGTGGTACAATATAAGAGGGGGATTTGTTTGCACACCACAATCCTCCCAACAGAGATCACAGGATTTGGCACACAGAATCCGACTTTTTTCCCACTTCATTCTTCTTCTTTTTTAGCCCAAAAGAACTTTTTACCGCGCATTTCTTTCGCCGTCTGTGTGAATTTTTCTTGAAAGAAAAAACTGTCTATTTACACACCTATCTTCTTTCTATGTACTCAATATGTGGTGGAGGGAAAAAATTGATTGAGAATCTCTCCTCTAATGTGCTGCTTCGGTGCTCCTTTCCAAATCACCGCAATGGGATGATCTATTAATAGTTGGTGCACATTTTGTGATCATCATTTGACTCCCACTGTATTAGATGATGATTCCTTTCGTCGTCTATGCGATATCTATGTGTGTCTATCGAATGCAAAGATGTGACAAAGGTGGGAGCCCCAAAAGGGACACACGAGAAGAGGGAAGCCAGATGATCTCACATGAAAAGTTTATAAAGAGAGAAGAATTACCCAGCTGAGAAGTGATTGAGAGTATATAAATTTTTGTGAACAATCTCACGTATTGCAGCGGCAGAGCAATATAAACAATTTATATGGGCACTATGTTGTCCGGCTGTTGATGAAATAGCTTTCTACAATTCCATTTTTGGTTAAACTGTAACTTACTATACGCTCGTCGGTGGTCAATAAGTATAATGTAATGCCTTGTGTCTCACCGTACGAGAGAGACAACTCCGGAGACACACTATCTTACCCACTTTTGTGGTATCCATAAGAAAATATGCGCACCTCAATCTCTTCACCGCCACCCAACTCATCGATCTTTTTTTTTAAACTTCTTTTTCTTCTACCTCAACATATCTTACCAATACAGGGAGAAGAATTTTCATTTGCAGATCGTTTCTGTTTTTTTTTTCATCTTCTTCGATCCTAAAATGCATCAAAACCACCTTTGGCAAGCTAGTTTAAAAAGAAGTCTAAATGACAAATTGTTGGCACACAAGAAATTTCATAGTACATGACATTCAATTAATGTTTTTGCAGCACGTGAAAATTGTTTAAAGTATCTATAGTATGTTTATTTTGTAAGCAATTTGTACCAATTTGTGGAAAAGGTTTTAATTTTTACGAAAAGAAATTTTTATTAATTATTTTTAAGGGCCTGATGAAGGTCTTTTGATAGCCGAAATTTGCTATATGTACTTTTAGATGGAATATTTCCATCAATTCTAAAGTTTTGGTAGAAGAATCTAACCTGAAATTTGATTTTAAGCTTATTGATTCAAATTCAAAACGTTTTGCTTTAAACGAATGAAAAACTTAAGAAAATAAAATTCTTATAGGTATTTTGAGGGTTTTGAGTTTTTCTAATCTAAACTTTTTCCACTCGAAAATGAATTTTTCAATGTTTTATTTTTTGCAAAATTCAATGAAAAAAAAAGGTGTAATTTCATGTTCTTGATCCACTTTAAGCGTTTTGCTCTGACTAAAAGCACGCCGCGTGGCTGTTTGTGATTTTTCAAAGAGACTTTTGTGGATTTTCCCAGATTTTTTTTCTTCACCCTGCCCTGTGTGTAATATTTTCAACTCTCCACAGACACGATCAATCAAAAGAAAGCGATTTTTCTCACATCAATGGAAGGCAGAGAAGTGACCGAATTTCATAAATGGGTTATTCATCCAAATGCGTCTGTGTCATTGAAGATTCGTGGCTTCTCTTCATTTTTTTCTGAGGCCCATTGCTTCAAAAAGTTGTGGGAGTTTGCCAAAAAAGAGGCGCGATTTCGCGATAAATTTCTGCAATCAACGGGATTTTTTTTTACTTTGATTGTACAAAAGAAAAGAAAAATTGCAAAGTCAAAAAAAGGTGAGAGAATTTTTTTTTCTTTAAATGCAATTTCCCTGGCGACGATCTCATTTTGATGGTGTGAAGATGATGAGCTCCCTCCTTTTGGTGCTGGCCATACGAGCGCAAGACTTTTGGCGTAAGAAGTTTCAAATGATGCAAAAGGAGTGTGTGAGCTGTGTGCGAAATTGAGACGCAGTGTGTTGATATTATTTTAGTGGCAAATATACACGAAAAGCAGAAAGAGGAGCTTCTACTTTTTCATATATTATTGCGACCATCGTCATTTGTTTTATACTCAAACACTCTCATCAGTGTCATTGACCTTAAAGTTTTTCTTTTTTTATTGTATGTAACACCATTAAATAATCAAGCATGATGATCAGTGTAGAAAATATAAATTCTCATTCAAGCAATTTGCCCAAATTTTTCACCCACACGCGCCCAATTGACCCCAATTTAATGATCTCACAGTCAGAGGGAGATTCTCCTTTAAATTGGTGATCATGAAAATATTGACCATCACTGTATATTGTGTCAATAATTTCCAAATCAAATCTCTTATCAATCCTTAGAGCTATTACATACTTTTCTTGGATTATGACAAATCCATCGATAAATGCGTGAGGAGTGATTTTTCACGCACTTTTGATGACCAGATTAGTTTAGTTTTCACAGATTATTTGGCAGAATTTTCCGGTTTTTACGAACACCAAAGTCTAGTTAAACGTATTTCGCACGAACTTTATAAAATAATAATGGTCGTTGCAATAAAATTCAAGAACAGTTTCTTATGATTCTTATGCTCTTAAATAAATCTTTAAGTCTATTTTAATACTAGTGCTTCGTCGATGATTTTTGTAAAGTCTGCAAGGCGTCAAAAAATAAAATATATATTTTTTATCTTATCTCAATTAGTCTGGAAATGCGATTGAGAGCGGCAATTGACTTAGCGATAGTTATCGAAAAATAAATTCTTTAAAGGCGTCCACATAGCAGAAAATATTTCTATTTAAGACTTCTGTTCTCTGTTACCCATTCGCGCTTTCTCGCAATTTTTTCACGGCAACACTGATAATCCAAACCAACGTATGTATATATAATTATCAATTTGGATGTAATTTTACGGATTTTGTTTACACTATGGAGGAGGTATTTAAGAGTGAGTTTAAAAAAAAAGAAGAGGCCTTCAAGTTGGCGCTCAAACTCACTCAATTTCGTATATACGAAAAAGCTCACACGAAATTGCAACCTTGACCCCATCGTGGAGAGCAAATTTTCACGATCATTAATTTCCAATCCAGAATAACTCATCAGTACATTTGGGGCAGAGGAGGGGGCATTAGCGGCGTGCATGTGTTCAATCAATTGGCAAAATGTGAGGTGAAAAATCGCGTTATGGGAGGGATTTATGGGGAGATCAAACCAAAAATTTCCATACGTATACACTACTCGCTTTAGGCAGATAAATATATACATATACAATAATAAACTATATGAGATATTTAACCAGAAAGTGTCGGAAAAGCTGGACATTACCTTGAAAATATTCATGTGTAATTTTTTTCTTAGAAGATTCTCCTAATTATCTAAACTTGTGCTAATAAGTAAAAAAGTTTATGCTCCAAAAATATTATCAAAAAGATTTTATTTCAACAATTAATTAGATCAGAGAGACTTTAAGGCACGTGCCTTAATGAAAAAAAATCAATGATCGAGAAGTTAAATGAAGAAATGGATGATTTTTTGAGTCATAAAATATCACTGTGAAGCTTTCATGGGATATCCCAAATGACAAGTTTTTTTTATCTAATTTGCGATGATCATATTTTTTTTCCTGTGAAAAATTAGCAAAATATATAACATCTCTCTGACACTACAAGGGTAACTCTCATCGTGCAGAATATTCGAAAGAAGCAATTTATTTAGGTCTCTGACCACGATGATTGTCCCAAAGAGTGACTCCTTTTGACAAATAAGACATGCCGTGAATGCTAAAAGAGCGCGAAAGTGAGTCATATTTATTGAAAAACTCTTCATAAACTCTGCGCACGTATTGAAATTCTCTTTTTTTTTTTTTCAAAGAAGCAAAAAAATATTGTAAATATTATGGGAGGAAAAGAATTCTCAGTGTGTTTCGCAATTTTTGTGTGATCATTTGCAAATTTCCATGTCCCAGAAAATTTCTCGCACATAGAATCATCATTCCGTGATTTTTCCAATGACAAAACTCCTTCTGTTTTTGCAATATATGTAAACTGTGTGTCATCTATACTCATCATTTGTAAGAAAATATCTCCATTATTTGATCATGGAATGATATATAGAGAGAAAATGAATAAATTTTCGTTTTCACATGATGCAATGTAATTTATTTCTGAATAATTTGCATTGATTGAGTTGGGATTTAGAGAATTTCTTTGGGCTGTATCGTTGAGAAATTTATTTTGGTGAACATAGAATAATTAGGGCGATTTTTAAACATATTTGAATGTACTAAATAAATCAAAATTTATCCTTGGTAGATGCTCTAAATTATTTAAAATATTTTCTCTATTTTCCAACACACTTTTCTTACTTAAAAATCTGCATAAATCTTCTTTAATGCTATAAGATTATAAAATTTAATGTATGAAAAGAAGCATAAAGAGGATGACTGAACACAACGATGATTGAGTTCTTTTGACCAATAAGCAAAATCCAGAAAGTGATTTATTTCCATCAAATCAGTACCACACGCCATAATTCAATTTAATGCAAACAAATAGAATTTAAATTGAGCAAAATTAAATGTGACGCCCCTATAGCTATATAGCCTTCCACACATACATAAAATGTATATAAATAAATAAAGAGCACATAGGCTCAACAAAAATTTAACACTCAAAATCGCACCCTAATATTTTCATAAGTAATTTCAACACTCATATTGAGATTTTTTGTTACAAATGGTTGGAAAAGACGAAGATTTTTGGGCATTCATGTTCCCTCAATTCCCACACATAAATTTTATAAAATAAATGAATTTGTGGGGAAGAAAATGTGTCACTTCCCTTATTTTTCAGGGTCCAACGAGCAAGAAAGGAAACAAAGAATTTCTTCCAAATATGATTGTAGTCCATCCACCACTGACTGCGCTCATTCAAACCACACTAATTGAATCTCTCCAAAAAAAGAAGAAAAATAATAAGATGTGAACGTAAAATGAAAATCGCTGTAATTTGCACTTTGTAAAGGTGTTCTAACGTGCACACGGTGAAGAGAGACTTTTTAACAATGGTTACAATATTTTGACATGCATAAATTACTTCATGCGCTTTTTTCCACAAACACCTCTTCTTTTCATCATATACCTATTTTTATAAAAAAAAAACATTGCGCCCCTCTCTTAGATTTTTTTTCTAATTAAATTTGAACCTTTTCATTAACTCCACACCATTGCCAAGTGACTTCAACACAAACACATCACAAAAATCTTCACATAAAATATCTTTGTATGCAGTCTTATGTACATAGTAACTGGATATAAGAAGAATATAGTGATTGTTTATCGTTTGGGAATAATCTCGATTTATCTTAAAAAATTCTGATTTTCAATTTGCTTTGTGTTTCCTCTTCTCACTTTATATTCTACACAGAATATTTTTCTTATATGTTATAAGAAACTTTTCAAAAGAAAAAGCTCTAAAAATGCTTTTTTGTAGAAAAGTTTGATTTTTTTCTGATTCTACGTGATTATAAAATGTTCTTTATTGAGAATATTGCCCTGATGCTTCTATTCCTAAATAATTTTTGCGTCGAAATCAGCATAATATCAGAATTATTTTGATTATTTAAACACATGAAATTTTTGAATTCCTATTTGAACTTAATGATTATAAGTCAAAATCATTATAATAATACACATGAATAAAAGACAAAATTATCTTGAAATTTTTTCAGATTGCGTTTCACATAAAAATGTGTATTTTACATCATAATAACTCAATTAAAGTTCAATTAAGGATTTCAAATAAATTAACAAAATCTCTTCAAATAAAACATCAAAAGGGCCAATAAATAAATCAAATAACTATGTACCTATATTTTAAATTTGTAGAGGGGCGACCGTGGGTGATGAATTGGATATATTAAAAAACGGATTTTCGGTCTTATTCTCGGATAATTAGATTTTATTCCCGGCCAACGTTTCGGACTGTTTGAGTCCTTCCTCAGGGCAAGTAATAGACAAAATTAACCACGTCAAGAAATAACAAAAAATTCACTACATCCACAACACAATCCTCCTTATCTTGTCTCATTGGTGGCCAATCTGTACCTATATGTATGTGAAACACAGTGTCAGAGAAAAGTAGCATGAAGAGTAATAAAATTAACACACTGTTTAAAAATTTGCTCATGGCAAACATCAAATATTGACTCAAATTGTGATTCTTTTCATAAATCATTTGGTCAAATTGCTCAAGACGTGATCGAGTGGCGGTGTGAGAAAAAGAATCAAGAAGTAAAGCAAAAAAAATTTGCGCAAAATATGTTTTGGGGCAATATGGGAGAAATTTTATCTGTAAATGTTTATATTTCCCACTTCAAAGAACATAATCTATTCCCGATTGTAGTGATTTTTCTAGGGAATTTCTCACCTTGTATTGAAAGAAAGAAGAAGAAAAAAATAAGAAGAAAAGAGGCAGAAAAATTTGAAAAGTCTGTGTGTGTGGCTTATTTTGTTGCAGATGACAAATCACTGAATTGCCACTAAATATTCCCAATCTGTTTATTTATGTTGTGTGTGACTAAAACTAAACTGCTACCCATCGTTTTGCACACGTACTCCTATTGTGTTTTTTTTCTTTCTTTCACTTTATTTATTTATTCTTCAGACACCAAATGTCTCTCTTCTCATGTATGTGTGTCTATGTAGCAAAAAAAAAGCGGAAATGAATTGATAACTTTTTCTCTTTGCTCTTTAGTGCGGCGCGCTCCTTTCTTCCAGACCGTATTTTTGGTTCCTTTTTCTTCATCATTGTCCTTCAATGTATTAAGGCCCCCTTCATTGAGACTTTGAGCCCCTTGTCGCATGCCCTTCCTCAACACCTCTCCATATATAACCCACATATATAATATCCTTCAATGTTAATACCTATCCAATAATGTGCAAAAGGTCTTCACTTCTTGTCTGCTTTACGTACAAATTTGTCACTTTGCAGACGTATTTTGAGAGACCTGGCCCACAGGCACAGCCCGAAAGCAATCTGCTGGCCCATACATTTTAGTGACCCTTCTGTGTAAATTTTATAAGAATCTTCATCGGTCCGCAAAATGTGTGTCGGTGTTTTTGGGCCTTTGTGGACGGAAATGTGAGACAGAGTCACAATACAGCTGGACTCTCCCTCATAAATGCCTTTTAGTGCGACACTCTCTCTTTTTGCTAAAATATTATATGTATAGTTTATATATAACTCCAACTGCATGATCCTCATTTTATCCCTTAATGTCTCTCTCCAGTTTCATTTTTCCCTTTATTTTGACCGCACCTCCGTGAATCCATTTACCTGACAATTTGGCAAATTTGCCATGTCTATCTTACACCTATTTACTTACAAATTGGCTAGAAAATTTGTCCAGGAACCTTTGGGAGGGTATTCACTCGAAAAGCGTAAAATAACGTAAATTACACAAGGATAAACGTTGCCTATTCATTTTTGAAACTCCGATTTTTTTCTTTCTTCCCCGTTAGTCTCGTATTGAGCAGAATTTGTTGACAAAGTATGGAATCAATCAGCAAATCTCTAAAATTACCACACACTTTTGTCATAACATATTTTGTATGGGAAAATTGCATATTCAAATTTTCCTTCACGAAGCATGAAGGAAAATTTTGCACATTTCTCAGGAAAATCCACCTTTTCGCAACTCTGTGTGATGCTTTACAAAATGAAGGTTGAATGATCTATTTTAAGCAAAATAAAGTCGCTCCTCTTGAGTTAAACTACTTCATTCGATCTTCCAAAGTAAATTCTTTTTTTCCTATACTTTGCAATTTAATTTATGTAAAGTTCAATTCCGGGAAGAGGTTCAATGTGCAAAAATTATTATAAATTGATTCTCTTTTCTTATTTATTTGTTTACCCAATTTGGATATTTCGGAAAATATAATTTAAATTTATTTGAGAATATGGATCAAGATCTAGAGAAATCACGCTGAAATAATGTAACAGATGCAATTGAAATAGAAAGTTTATTTTATTATGTATTTTATGGGATGTTTATAATAATCACTTCTCGCCATGTAGAGATATTTCAGTTTTGATGTTAATTTCAACCCACTTTTGTAGAATTCTCCTCGATTAAATTACTAGCGGCAGTGCGAAATAATGAGGAAAAGAATCTCATAATATTGATGATCAATTTTATTTAGCAACACTGTTGCAGAATTCTGAATCATTTTGCAGCATTTTGTTCATTTTTGAGACACTTGCATGCGAAAATGTGGCTCGAAAAATTAATTAAAATTTTGAATATAATTTTTTTTTCAAACATTTTTGCAGAATTGTTCTTAGGGGTGATTATTTAGGCTAAGATTTGCGTTTTCATTCTAAATCTCAATTTTTTGGGTCCATCTAAGACTGTAAAGTTTATTGCATAGCTTTGAAAAATTTCACAGAACTTTGGAAAACTCATTTTCTAATTGAAAAGCTTTCACAGAGTGTATAATCAGAAAAAGTTAAGTAAATAAATTAAGAAAACTTTTTTTTATTAGCAGATCGAAGTAATAAAGTAAGCAATTAGAGCCAACTTTGCACGAAAGTGTAGGAGATCAGTTACTGGCATTCACCAGAGAACCATATGATCGTACACAATATCGCTAATTTTCCGCAATAAATTGCAAAATGTTAAACAATTTGCGCGTAGAGTGCACGTCTTTAGCGTTTTTTTCCTCTCCTTCCGATGGCAAATCCAAATAAATATAATGCGCAAAGATGGGCAATTTCTGCCTCTAATTGATGATTGCACTTGAGACTCACTCGTGGCTATATGTATTTTGGGCAGATGAAGAGCGGAAGAAAAGTTGAGTGGAAGTCTTTTAAGTGAAAATTGAGTGAAATATTGTGATGGATGTGAAAGTGATTTGAAATAAGGGGAGGAAAAATAGTCAATCATACTATATTCTTTAAAGTATGGAGATTTAGATTAAATTCTCACGCATAAGCTTCGTTTATTGCTCAAAATCACGTGCAATACGTACGATGTAAATAACCAAGCGGGTAACAAATTCTTGTGAGATGAATCGCTTTTTTGCTCACCCAGCACATGGTTACCTCATTAACCTTCTTGATGAAAAATAATTAATGTCTATTTTTGCGATGGCGCATGTCATTGGAAAGTTGTTTTTCCGCCACTTTTTTAGCTGTGATTCTTTCGAAGAAAAGAATAGCACAGCTTCTGTGTCCACTCTAAAACTCAAGGTCGTCGGATCGGGCTCAAACTTGGTATGAGCACGAATTAGGGTCCCCACATTTCAAAAAACGTATGCGCCGAAAAACTTTTCCGGCCGTCCGGCCGTCCGTCCGTCCGGCCGTCCGTCCGTCCGGCCGTCCGTCCGTCCGGCCGTAGTTTGGAGCTCAATTACAAGAGAACGGTAATAGATAGAGACTTGCGGTCAACGGCAAAGTTCAATTATCGACTGGAAGTCGTCCAACTATGATATCAAATTCGACCCCCCACCCCTGCATCCGCCATTTTGAATTTTTTTCAATTTTGTTTTTGCTATATCTCAGCCTCTATTATAGCTAGAGGTCTGAAATTTTAATATGTTGTAGGGGCCTTTAAGACCTTTTCAACAATACCCCATTTCCAAAAATCGGACAAGCGGTTTAGCAAATATAGAGTTTTATAGAAAGTCGGCCATAACTCCTAAACCGCTTGACCGATTTGAACCAAACCGGTTTTGAATGAAAGATCTCAAGAAGGTCTACAATTATCTATACATAGGAAGTTTCAAAAGTTACCGCTAGAGGGCCTACAATCAAAAACAAAATTTTCGATGAGTTTTCGACCAGTTTTCGATTAATATCTCAAAAACTGGACGATAGATTTCGATTAAATTTTAGTATGTTGTAGGTGATAGACACACCTTTTAGCCAAAAAAAAATAAAAAAAATTTATGTCGCGGTTTCTGAGATATAGACCAAAACAGGTTTCCATATGTACCGATTGTTGTAATATTGCCTTATATCGGCTTAACGGTACTAGATAGAGGATTTTTGATTGAAGTTTCATCAGGTATAGTGGGCATGACCTATCAGATTTGACTAATTTCAAAATTCAAAATGGCCGCCTTCTGCCATTTTGTTACATCAACAATTACTTTCACCTATTCACATATTTTTTAAACAAACTATTAGGCGCCCCGCGAAGCGGGGCGCCTTTTATATACATAAAAAATATATAAACATATAAAAATATATAAAAATATAAATATTGTACATACATATGTATATCAGTACAATGATGGTCCAGCAGAAAAGGGAATGTACTGGTAAGTTTCACTTACGGGCTGTGATTCTTTCTTCAGATGAAAGTCCAAGTGTAGTGAAGTACAATGATGGTCCAGCAGAGTAAAGGGAATGTACTGGTAAGTTTCACTTACGGGCTGTGATTCTTCCTTCAGATGACAGTCCAAGTGTGGTGAAAATTGAGGTGGATAAATTTTTAGGAATGGCTTTCTCACGCATCGAATCACAGCCAACGCGTGTAAATTCTGGGGAAAGGCTTACTCATGCGCGTTGGCTGTGATTCGTTGCGTGAGAAAGCCATTCCTAAAAATTTATCCACCTCAATTTTCACCACACTTGGACTGTCATCTGAAGGAAGAATCACAGCCCGTAAGTGAAACTTACCAGTACATTCCCTTTACTCTGCTGGACCATCATTGTACTTCACTACACTTGGACTTTCATCTGAAGAAAGAATCACAGCCCGTAAGTGAAACTTACCAGTACATTCCCTTTTCTGCTGGACCATCATTGTACTGATATACATATGTATGTACAATATTTATATTTTTATATATTTTTATATGTTTATATATTTTTTATGTATATAAAAGGCGCCCCGCTTCGCGGGGCGCCTAATAGTTTGTTTAAAAAATATGTGAATAGGTGAAAGTAATTGTTGATGTAACAAAATGGCAGAAGGCGGCCATTTTGAATTTTGAAATTAGTCAAATCTGATAGGTCATGCCCACTATACCTGATTTTTACATCTTCTTGCAAATATTTCTCGTACTCGAATTTATAATTTCCGCGAAAACTTCTTTTTTCTTCCTTTCACACAACAAAAAAAATTGTATGCCCCGGCAATGTTGTTGTTTTGAGAGCAAATTGCCGTTCCGCGAAGAGAATTTTATTGCCCCGGCCAAATTGGTGGAATTCGCAATGAATCCACCGAAGAATCTTTTCATCTCTTCCACATCGTTTCCTCGCAATAAAGATGAATTAACAATTCCTATTTTGCCTGCCAAAAAAATTCTTTTTAATCAGGATATTAAAGCAAAATAGTCGGTAATTTTTTTTTATCCATTATTCACCTGTTTTGCACGCGAGAATGAGGTATGCGACGCCAGAAATAGCTCTTCATGTAATTTGAAAAATATTTTCGTGATAACATTGTCAATTTGAGATTATTTACCTTCATTTTTAGTGGGTGTATTGATTTCAATTGTATACCCTCGCACATGCCGTTTTGAGAAAGATTTAAAGAGGAGAATTTCTTTGGAAAAGCAACCTCACACTTGATAAATAGACGAAAATCTCGTGACTGGTAATTCCCCAACAGGTTGGAGCTTAATTTCAGGGGAAAGATTACCTTGATTACATTAATGTTCGGTGTAATTTATTATACATACTAAAGATTACTTGAAAAGTAACACTAAAAACCAACAAAGTATTACGTAGAAAAATAATTAAATGATTTGTCAAAAGCTTTCAGTTTAATTGAAGTTCAATGGAGGCGCCGGGTATTCAAAACCAGGCTTCTCTATTTTAAACATTTTAAATTAGGATTATATATTCCTAGTGAATTTTTTTAAATTATGTACTTGAAGAGTAATAAAAGGGCATTGTAAGAACCATGCGCCTCCATTGCATGTATATTCACAGCAATGGAGACGCCTGGTAATAATCAGAAAGCTTTATTTTGATCAATTTCATTTCTAATCTTTCTAATGGTCTGAAAATCATAAAAGGCGTCTCAACTGTAAAAAAGCTCTTGCATTTTAATAAACTGCAAATAAGTTCTAAATATTTTAAGGATAAGTGTTCAAGCACGAAGAAAAGGCAAACTATTGACAGGCCCTTATGCAAAAAGAGAATCCTTCTTTTCGCACAATTGAACGCGTGATAAGATTTTATAAATAGACTGACATAGAAATACTTTCGTTTAGCATTATCTCAATGCTGCTTGAATGAATTTATCTGTGAGAGTTTTCTTTTTGAGCGCAAGTCTCTTCGCGCAGTAAGTCTGTGCAATCAAAGTCTGTAAAACTATTCACTTAATTATATCCACCACGTATTTTGTCTCTCAACTTCTTTTACCCTCCTCGTGTAGCCCAATGAATCATTTAAATTGTACATCACTACTGACGACAAAATATATACTCTTCTGGTGGTCATGCCAAACAGATTCGTATCTTTGCTGCGTAAATGAAGAAATGCTTGCAAAAGAGTTTAAAACAGTGGAATGCCGAAGGAATAAGAAATCAGCTGATTTGTACTTTCATATCACATTTGTACTTTGCGTTTGTCTTATCATTACAATAGCAAATATTTCTCCTATCTGCAATTGACCGTGCGAAATTGTTCGATTAGGTGATGAAGCACCTTTATGGATTTACCGGCATAAAATTCCGTACAAGTGACGTAAAAATTATCTATAACGTTCCTTTCCATCAATTTATGGCAGAAGAAAACTAATAATAGATATTGAAATAAGTCGATTGAGTACTCTGCGTTGATACCACTTT